>NC_056566.1:14452032-14460126 GCF_013358625.1 Macadamia integrifolia
CAAGTTGCCTTCTTCACTAGCTAATCTTACCAGTTTACTTGAGTTGGATGTGTCTGGCAATGAAATAAGTGGTGAAATCCCTCCTACCATAGGTAAGTTGAGCAACCTCAACTTCCTCTGCCTCTCTCAAAACTGGATCAATGGCTCAATACCTCCAGAGATAGGAGACCTCAAAAATCTCAATCAGTTGGACCTAGAAGGTAACATGCTTTCTGGTTCAATACCTACACAGATTGGGAATTTGAATAATCTCACTGAGTTAGACCTAAGTTATAATGAGTTTACTGGTTCAATACCTTCACAGATATGGAATTTAAGAAATCTAGAAAGATTGGAACTAGGAAGTAACTTGCTTTCTGGTTCAATACCTACACAGATTGGGACTTTGAGAAATCTAAGTGAATTAGACCTAAGTCATAATGAGTTTACTGGTTCAATCCCAGATTTGGGATGGCTGACTCTACTTAATCTTTCGTACAACAAGCTAAGTGGTTCAATACCTGCACAGATTGGGAGTTTGAGAAATCTAAGTGAATTACACCTAAGTAATAATGAGTTTACTGGTTCAATCCCTATAGAAATTGGCGATTTGGGATGGCTGACGCTACTTGATCTTTCGTACAACAAGCTAAGTGGTTCAATACCTACACAGATTGGGAGTTTGAGAAATCTAAGTGAATTAGACCTAAGTCATAATGAGTTTACTGGTTCAATCCCAGATTTGGGATGGCTGACTCTACTTAATCTTTCGTACAACAAGCTAAGTGGTTCAATACCTGCACAGATTGGGAGTTTGAGAAATCTGAATGAATTAGACTTAAGTAATAATGAGTTTACTGGTTCAATCCCTATAGAAATTGGAGATTTGGGACGGCTGACGCTACTTGATCTTTCGTACAACAAGCTAAGTGGTTCAATACCTACACAGATTGGGAATTTGAGAGATCTAAATGAGTTAGACCTAAGTGGAAATCAGTTTACTGGTTCAATTCCGATGGAAATTGGAGATTTAGTACTTCTGACGCGACTTTATCTTGCACACAACAATCTAAGTGGTTTAATCCCTACACAGATGGGGAAACTCCATTTTGATTCCTTGGATTTGGATATGAGCTACAATGATTTGGAGGGTCCTGTTCCGTATGAAATAGCTTTGGAAACTCTTCCAGAAAAATGGAATAATAACAAAGGTTTGTGTAGTAATTATTGGAAGCTCCCATGTAAAAGCAGTGAGAAAAAGATTGAGAAAAGGCTTAAACTCAAGATTCCCATTATTATATCTCTTTCTAGCATCATCATACTTGTTGCATTTGTAACTGTTATTGTCAGGTTCCTCTTCAAACAAAAGTCAATAAATTCCATCACTGATGCAACAAGAACACAAAAAAATGGAGATATATTTTCCATATGGAACTACGACGGGACGATTGCATACAGCGACATCATGGAAGCTACAGAAGAATTTGACATCAAATATTGCATTGGCACTGGAGGTTATGGGAGTGTTTACGTAGCAATGCTACCTACAGGAAAAGTAGTAGCTGTGAAAAAGCTTCATCGCATAGAAGCTGAAGAGAAAGCCTATGAGAATAGCTTTACTAATGAGATACATGTATTAACAAGAATACGGCATCGAAACATTGTGAAACTTTATGGATTTTGCTCCCATCCAAGGTGTAATTTTTTAGTTTATGAATATATAGAAAGAGGAAGCTTAGCTTATGTTCTGGGAAATGAAGAAGAAGCTCTGGAATTGGATTGGAGGAAACGTATAAAGGTCATCAAAGGGATCGCTCATGCTTTGTCATACTTGCATCATGATTGCACACCACCATTGATTCATCGGGACATATCGAGCAACAATGTCTTGTTGGATGCGGATCTCGAACCTCATGTTGCTGACTTTGGAACTTCTAGATTTCTAAATCCTAATTCATCCAACCGCACTATACTTGCAGGCACATATGGATATATTGCCCCAGGTAAGTAACCATATCTTCTTCCTTTTTCCATACTTATAATTCTAAGAACATTGTTATTGTTTGAATCATTCAATCAATTTCACCCAAAAATTCAAGAATTTTCCATGTGGATGGGCACACAAAAGCTCACATTAAGGCAAGGCATAAGTTTGACTGAAGCCCACCTAAATGAACCTAGTACGCTAGAATTAATTGGTCTAGTAACTGAAACCAAACTTTAGCCTGATAGAGTTATGGGCCAAGAAATCTTTCTCGGCAGCTACTGTGAGCTGCTAGCTAGGAATCAGCTCAGTCAGGTAATCAGGTTTAAGTGCCCACAACGGTCTATGCCCAAAACTGTAAACTTTATTACATCTAATCCATATAATTTGTTTTTCCTGATTTTCCTTAAATTTCTAGTATTTTCAATTTTTCATTAAATTATTTATTATGTCACAAGTCGACTATGAAGCTTAGATAGTTATGATTTAAGCTATATATGTGCCATTATTGCTTACCTCATTTATGTTCCAAAAACAAAGTGGGGTCGGTTAGATGTTCCACAAGGCACCAACAAAAATAAAAGTGATCCCTTTATAAATTAGTACTATATTTTTTTATGAAATATTTTAATATTGAAAATGTAACAGTTAACCTTCCTAGCCCCACAAAGAAATCCAACTGGAAAAAAAAATCTACAAACATTCTAACAAGATTACCAAGAAATTGATTCCTCTCTTGAGTTTCTTATCCCTCTTGCCGATTAATGTTGGCTCTGTAATCTCTTTTTTGTGATAGCATTTTTGTTCAACTACTAAAAAACTGCTATATATTATTGTCAAATATTACATATTTCTTGAAATAGTAATTTGAATGAATTCATAAGATTATATGATGAATATGATTTTCTCTCTCCACCTCCCCCCCCCCTTCAGAGCTTGCTTATACAATGGTTGTGACGGAAAAATGCGATGTTTATAGCTTTGGGGTATTGACACTAGAGACAATTATGGGAAGGCATCCAGGCGAACTCATCTCTTCCTTATCATCGTTGTCAAGAGAAAAAGATATAACACTTGAGGATGTGTTAGATCCACGTCTCCCACCACCAGCACAATTGGTAGCACGAGATCTGACTTTCTCAATGATGCTTGGAATTGCATGCTTGCGTAGCAATCCAAAATCTCGTCCATCTATGCAATACGTGTCTCTGGAACTAGGAAATCCTATGAACCCTGATTGCAACACTTCCACACAAGTTCATTGTGGTTAGGCATTTCAAAATAAAATCAAATCCATAGAGTTTCAAGTAAGTGGATCTCACTTTGCTCCGGTGTTTTCTTGCTGTATTTAAGGTATTGTTAGTTTCTTTCTTAGATTGAACCTCTTTTTTTCTTAATGTATTCTTATGTTGAACCTTTAAGCACATTGTTTCTTGAATTTAAATAAAAGTTATTTAGAATGGATTATGATTTACTGCAACTAAGTATGTCATTATAAAATCTTCTTATACAAATAGCTATTTTATCCCTTCTTGAATTATATGATCATTCTCGACCAAGAATGCTTATATTCCAAATCAAATGACCAAGATTGATTATATTCCAAGAAATATATGCTTTACAGTCATATTGGTTTTGCTTTGTTTGGACTTTGGACTATAACGAATTCATGGGTAAGATAATCTCAAACTATAGCTGTGACTAGTTATGTCAAAGTGAAATGACAACAAAGTGGGTTTTTATTTAGTAAATATTGAAATTGGACTGTGTTTTCCTCAAGCTATAGTGACAGAGGAATTCCTTCGCCGATGACCATCATTGTTGGGTTTCCTCCTTAAAATAATGCTACATTAGTTTGCACATTAGTGAGAAAGAAGTTAATTACCCCCACAATTATTGCACTTGGATATATGTTGAGAAACAGTACAAAGAGCATTTTGACTCAACAGTCAATAATGATGAGCTTCAAGATCCGGGTCATGGAATCAGGATTCAGATCGATTTTGGGTGATTTCTAGAATCTATATCAGTCTAAATTGATCCCAAAGGTAGTGCTTTAAATGTTTTTTTTTTTTTTTTTTTTTTTTTTTTTTTTTACATTCTCAAGGGTATGGGGAAAAAAGGCAAACGATAAGCATTTCCATTCTAAATACGTTTCTGATTTTTTAGCATTTTTTTAAGATTTGACTTGTTGAACATAATGTCTATTTAATTGATCATATCTCTTTTCCCCAAATTTCGACCAATCTGATTCTTTCGTCAACATGAAGCTAACTCAAAGGCTTATATTTCTCATGACATCACCTTTAAATCAAATTTAATACACAGATCTATACCATTTTTTTAATTGTTTAAAACCCTCATCATCCATTCCCCTTTTTTGTCGTTCCTGTTTAACTCTAAATAGAGAGAAAACCATCAAAATTTCAATGTTTCAAAGCACAATACACCCAACCATCTCCCAATTCGCCAAAGAGAAACCAAAGAACGAAACGAAGTACCTGATAGCTAAGGTGCATCAAATTCAAATAATTGTGTCAGGCAACAATACCTTGTTCTTGAAGTCACAAACTAAGAAGATTCAGAAGAGGAAAAAAATGACAGAATGAGAGTAATTAATCCAAAAAAAAAAAATTTTAAAAGAGACCTTTGCTCTCTTGAGTTCCACCTCCCACTGTATGACACTCCTTGTCTTTCTTGTCTTTCTGTTGGTTTTAGTTGGATGGTCTCTCTCTCCCTCCCTCCACAGGTCTACATCAGCACTGTATAATAATACGTGGGACACTGGGTCCCACTGGGACCTACTGTCATCACTTCTGACTTATTGTTTTTCTGGTCAGACTACTTCAGACTATTCAATAGATGGTTTAAAGTATTGGTATCAAGGTTTTAGGTATTCGTTTTGGATCCATAACGGATTGATAAACGATACACACATTAGGTATAATTGTTAAAATATAGTACAATATCGGTATTTTCAGGTATCGTATCTGTCATATACATGTTGTATTTGGTATTGTTAAAATATGGTTGGATCTCCCATGTAAAAGCAAAGAGAAAGGGCTTAAACCCAAAATTCCCATTATTATATCTCTTTCTGGCATCATCATACTTGTTGCATTTGGTATTGTTACTGTCCAGTTCCTCTTCAGAAAAAAGTCGATCAATTTCACCATTGATACAACAAGAACTCAATAAAATAGGGATATATTTTCTATATGGAACTACGATGGGAGGATTGCATTTAGCGACATCATGGAAGTTACCTACAGGAAAAGTAGTAGCTGTGAAAAAGTTTCATCCCCTAGAAGTTGAAAAGAAAGCCTATGAGAACAGCTTCACTAATAAGATACATGTATTAACAAGAATCAGGCATCGGAATATTGTGAAACTTTATGGAAAAGCACACCTCACTTTCTTCTCTGCATTTTCTCCCTTGTCGCTTCCCCGGCTGTCTCTGAAATTGAAACTCGTTACTGATTCATAACCGCCATCATACCCAAGTGGGAATTTTGGAAAATAGGTTTTCTTTCTAGATCAGAGCTTCCACAAGGTAGCTGAGAAGGGAGAAACTGGATTTTCAAAAAGGAGAGTCTCTACCTCTGCACACGAACGTACGCCGGAGACCGGAGAACCGATAGTAGCAGATTTTGGATTTTCTGCACACCAAACATTTCATTCCGTTTCTTTGTTCCCATAGAACAGTAAAAACTGGATGCCTAACAAACGCAGCTTAAGTATAAAACAATGTAAACCTACTTGTTTTGTAATTTATTTTTCTTATCTAATAGATCTAGGAAATTTCCCCTAGAAATTAACAATATCTTTTTTAAAGATATATTGTAATAATGGAAACCCTTGTAAAAGGCTTGCTGGAGCACATCATCTTTTTTTGTTTCTCTAATAAAAAACTACTATTGTTGTCAAATATTACATATTTGTTGAACTAGCAATATTAATATTTTCATTAAATTATTTAAAAATCTAAATTTGCTTTTTTTTCCCCTTCACCCCCCCCCCCCTCTTTTCAAAGCTTGCTTATACAATGGTTGTGACAAAAAAATGTGATGTTTATAGCTTTGGGGTATTGACACTAGAGACAATTATGGGAAGGCATCCGGCTGAACTCATCTCTTCATTATCCTCGTCAAATGCAAAAGATAGATCCATGTCTCTCACCACCAACACAATTGGTAGCACAAGATCTAAATTTCTCAATGATGCTTGGAATTACATGCTTGCACACCAATCCAAAAACTCGTCCAACTATGCAATATGTGTCTCAGGAACTAGGAAGTCCTACGAACCCTGATTGCAACCCTTCTATACAAGTTAATTGTGGTAGTTAGGCACCTCAAAATAAAATCAATTCCATAAAGTTACATGGAAGTGGTTTGTATTTTGCCATGGTGTTCTCATGTTGTATTTAAAATATTGTTAGTTTCTCTTATATTGAATCATGTTGTATTTAAAGTATTGTTACATTGCTATGTTGAATCCTTCAGCACATTTTCTCCTGAGTTAAAAAATAAAAAATAAAAATAATCCGTGGAACTTTTTATTTAGAATGAATTATGGCTTATTCTAACTAGGGTATATAAAGCCTTGTTATACAAATAATTATTTTTATCTCTTCTCAAAAAAATTATAAAACATTCATGACCAAGAATTTATATTCCACACCAAACGATGATTAATTTATGCTTCTTCTTCTTCTTCTTCTTCTTTTTTTTTTTTTTTTTTTTTTTGAGGAGGGGGTGGGGTGGGTATTAGGACTTGTCTTATGTATTTATCATAGTAAGATGTATCTATAATGAGACATTATGATGAACCTTATTACAATAAACATGATTTATTTCCCTAAAATTGCGCACTCTAACTAGATATGATTAATGTACCACAAAGGAAGCAATTGGTTGTGGTATAGGATACTCACAAGTGCTTTATCTCCCAATATGAGTAAAGAGTTGTGGTAACACAAAGCCTAAAGATGTTGAAGGATCGGGTTTTCTCATGTGCACAATTCATTAGGCAGCTAGGCCCTCAACAAAGTGTTTGCTGCCATATAGGTCTTAAATGGTTAAAAAAGATTCTTTAATTCATGGAATTTGAGTTTAGGACCAAGTTTTCCGGCGGTCACGGTGAACGGGCATGAATTCACTTTGTCAATAGGGGGAGATATATGGGAGACAGGGGGTCATGTCAAGATCCTCTCTTCCTTCGCTTGGTGAAAGAGAACTTTGTCCCTTGAATTTATTTTATTTTTCGCTAAATTCCTTCACTAATGACCATCATTGTTGAATTTCCTCTTTGCTTTATGGAATGGGACCCATCATTTTCGAGTCACTTACACAAACCAATTTTGTCTTTTATGCTATCTCATGTCACCTCTTTAGAGAGGCAGGGTGGGACATAAAGTGTGAACTCTTCCTATAATCGTGAGAGAGGTTGAGTAACTTTGTCTTCCCGTTTCGTGTGGGTATCATCTATTCCTCATTTTTGAATGGATGGAGAGAATAAAGGTAAAACTCAGGTTTCTTAGGTGTTCTTTATGCATGGATTACGACATGACAGAGTTCTCTATCTAGAGAAGAAAGAAAGTGTTGTGATTTCTTTGTGTTTTGTCATGTAGGTAATGCGACGTGAGTAATAAGGTGAGAAATTTAAGTAGCTTATACAAAACCTTTGCTATAAAATTACATATAAAATGTATCATTACTAATAAGGTGAGAAATTTAAGTAGCTTATACAGTTACAACGGGTAATAATTACAAAGTTTCCTTTTAAATTCAAAATTTTCACTTCCCTTTCTCTTAAATTCCTTTGCAAGCAAACGTTTCATTGTGAATTCTAACTCCTGAAATGTATTTGAAAACACTTTGTGGGCTAGTGAAGTTTGGCAAAAGAATAAAAATTAAAAAGCAACATCATAGTGCTTTCTTTTTATTTTAATTTTTTGGTCAAAAGAACGCTACATGATTGTGATAGTGCACGCATTAGTGCCCTCGGCCAAAGGGAGGGTACATGTGATTATCTTCAACACGGAATGGCACAATCTTTTCGCATCTGCTGTTTCTTGGCGCAGGTAGACACTATCGGTTAGTGCTATTTCTTCTTCTTTTTTTTTTTTT
>NC_056566.1:14460146-14465698 GCF_013358625.1 Macadamia integrifolia
ATTTGTTTTTTTTTTTTTGTTGACACTTGAATTTGTATGAGTTCTTATATGCTTAACTCTTGGTGAATATTATGGATCACTGGATCATTGCCTGTGAGGGTTGTACCCAAGGATTAAAGTATCGGTATCAGTCGTCGTATCGGTTGGCCAAAATTAAGATACGTATCGGAGGGTATCGTATCGTATCGGAGATACACTAAGATACGCTAAAGATACACACATAAATGGATAGAAAACATTTTTTTAAACACTTTTGCATAAAGAATTTGTTAAAAAAAGCTATTGATAACATGTATTATGCATAAAAACTAAATTGAGGGTATCGTACTAAGAATTCAAGGTCTGTAGTTGTCCCATAAATGTAAAATCCTTGTTCCCAACCTTGATTTCCACTTTAGTTAGGGAAAAATACGGCTGACAACAACTTTGGAACAAAAACCCTTCAAAAAATTGTTTTTTTCTGAAAAATTACCCATATTGGCCATTATATGACCGTAGCACCGATACGTATCGATACTCACCGATACGTACCGATATATCGATACTCACCGATACGTGCTGATATATACCGATACGTACCGATCGATACATACTGATACTCACCGATACGTACCAATACTCGTATCGATGTATATTAGTGGTGTATTGATGCATATCGGTATGTATTGTAGGATATATATCGATACGAAATGATTTAAAAAATTCAATGTATCGTATCGGTGTGTATCGTATCGGCCGACTAAATTTAAGATACGTATCGAAGGGTATCGTATCGGTATCGGTATCGGAGATACTTAAAACCATGGTTGTACCCTTACTTGTATCTAGGTTTGGGTCATAACATGGAAGGGTTCTTTCTCCCTATATTTTGATGTCGATGCCCACTCTATTACAATATCCATCAAGTACTTATTTAGTATCAGAACCAATGGCAAGACCAATATTGGGATGGGTCTTGACCGTTACTAATCTGTTTTTTTTTTTAAATATGGTCAAGTACTTAAGACCAAGAAACACTGACCACTCTGCATACTCACATTCCAAAAAAACATGCCTTAACAATTCCACATTCTTATAACATAAAATACATCTCGAAGCCAATGAGATTGCTCGATTATTGATTTTGTCATCCGTAGGAAGACCTTCATACATTAGCCTCCATCCAAAAATTGAAAAATGAGGAATGAGCCCTTTCATCCACATCAAATGATGCCAACTCTTTTTATAGCTTCTCTCTCTCAAGTTATCCCAAGATGAAGACATAGTAAATCTTTCTGACTTTGTCAAGGTCCATACCCTCCTATCATACACTGCAACTGTAGGGAGCAAAATGGAAGTGATACGAGCACATATAATTTGCAACACAGGGGAAAACACCCTCGGTAAACCCATTACCATCTTCAATAAAATATATAACCAATGTTGATCGATAACTAGGTAATATATGGTTATGCAAGTTTATCATATAGATATTGATTGCCTAACCACCAAACATACCAAAACTTCATAGATGCCTCATCTCTCATTATCCATCTCTCCGAATTACAGATAAACTCTCACAATTTGTGCAACCCGAACATGATAGATGAAGACTTAATGTGACGTTTTAAAGAACCATTTGCAACCAATCTGACCCGAAGAAAAGAGGCAAACATTGACTTCTAGCAACAAATTTTATGTCTTTCACAAAAATCTGAATTTGAAAGTTTAATAATTCTTCTTTCAAAAAGTTTTCTTTCAACAACCAATGGGGAAGGGGTATGTGGGTGGCCACATATTTTTTCCATGTGAAAAAATGATATAGCAATTTTTTTTAGTGGCAAGTATTGATATAGCAATTTCAATGTTGAATAGACAGTTATTGTCTGGATTTATCATATGTTGAAAGTATTGAAAGTATAATTCGATTAATTTACCAAAGGGTCCAACTTGGGCCCAAAAGCTTGAGCTGACTTGAGGACTGCAGATTATTTCCTGATGGGTTGGGATTTCTAGTCCATGGGCTGGCCCTAGATTGTGAAATCACACCTCCAGGTCTGGCTAACCTGGGCTAGGGCTGAGATATCAAGCTTAATACAGCTGCTCAGCCCGCCAGAGCTTGAATTATATGTATATTTTATGCAAAATGCTTCAAAACTTGTCATTCTATTCTAATAAAGGACTGAGTTTTCCTACATCCATAGTGAATGAAAATCTATTCACCGTGCGGATCAAAGACTTGGGAAGGGGAAGGAGGGTGCTATGACCCTAGGATCATGTGGTGGACCTCACCACGAGGTGAAAGAAAACTTTGCCCTTTAGTGAATATATCAAGTGCATATTTTCATTTAACTTATCTAGGCCAGCATACTCCCACGTGCAGAAACGTTACCCAACCATGTGGAATTTTGGTCCAAACGAAGACTTTTTGGTCTTGTGGACTTTCCCCCTTGTGTCACAAGTTAGGCGCATACTATTGTTGGGCATGGTTCAACAGAGTTTCCATATAGTGGAAGTCAATTAACCAGTCAAATATTATAGAGGAGTTAGCTATAGATGAAATGCCATATCGGGTCTGAGCTCCCTACCAATGGCAATGCCGAAGGTGGGGCTGTTCTTCCCACGAGCTTATTTGGGGTTTTATTTATCTTGTTCAAGGCTTAGCCCTTCTTTGGTTCTTGTATTCGGTTTTAGTATTTTGGTAATAAAATGATCTTTTAGCCCAAAGAAAAAAAAAATTCAATGAAAACCAAATCATATTTCCATCTCAATTATTTAATTACCAAAAGGAAAATTACCTATTCTACCAAAAAAAAAGTAGGAAAATTACCTAAAAAATCTCGGGTTACTTTTAATGTAGAAATGAAGAATACAAGCATATAAAACGGCTAACAACCATCATGCAAGGAATTTAAATATCTTGGTAGAACCATTAACAATTATTCATCTGATGGAAGTCTCAAAATCAAGCCTGATATATTAGGTTTCTCCTACCAAGTTTATTCTAAGACTTTAATAAAATACTGATTTATCATACTAGAGCAAAGTCTATGGTCTTCTTCCCATCATGGGCCTTCCTGAAGAAATGCTTAGTATGGTCAGAGCACAGAACTTGCTTATATAATGGTTTCTTTCCATCTCTAGCACTTCCGGTAAGGGACCTATCATGTCTTTGGGTCTTGGGTTGACAAAGATTGGAACTGAGACTCTGTTCCTACTTCCATTAGCAATCACATGATGCTCCACACTCTTGTAACGACCATTGCTTAAAATTTGCAGTGCATTACCAACATTAATGACAATAGATCCATTGATAGGTGGGACATAGATCCAGCTATCACAATTAATCTCTCTCACGTATAGGCCACCTACATCATCTTGAAGGAGGATTGTGAGTGTTGATACATCGGAGTGGCGGCCAACCCCCACAGTGAGCTCTGGGTTCGGACAAATCGGATAGTAGTTCAGGTTAATCCTCTTTGAACCCATTAACAGTGACTCTTTGTTTTGGTCAATATCCTTCACACAAAGTCCTTTCATTAGAACTTTCAAAAGTTGCTTCACAAGAGGTTCAGATTTCTCCATAAACTCGATCACATGGTCCCTAATATGTCACCATACAAATCAAACAATAAGATTTCAGAATATATTATCATAGGGTCATACAAAAATGGAGGTCTTGGGTTTAGTTTTCGTGACCATAGAGGGAGTGTATTCCATGCTACCTTAGAACCATTTATGTTCTCATCAGTGATAATGGGCTAAGCAATGGCGACTCGTTCATGCATTCTACAAGCAATTGAAGATAGTTGGGACGGAAAAAATTTGGCTGCTGCTTGGGTTGCAGCCAAGTAGCTGCAACCTCTGGTAGCAGCCAAGTCCGCTCACTTGGGACCATCTGATTATGAAAAAAAAAATTGGCTATTGCGCAATGGTTGCAATCAAGCAGCTGCAACCCCTGGTAGCAGCCAAGGAAATGGAGTCTCAGAGGTAGGTTTGAAAATACCTTTCTAGGGTGGAAAATGTACGCTGAGATTCCATGGCCCTAGCTGCTACAAGGGTGGCAGCCAAGTAGTTGCAACCCTGGCTGTAGCCAAGTTTCGTTATCTTATATTGAATCTAGTAATGAAATCCTCATCTCTATCCTCAATAGCGAGCAAACCAACCTGCCAATTGCAGTGATTCCTATCATCCAGGGGGAACAGTTTGGCTAACTCCCTTGCAAAGAGGGCCCCATCCATGATGTATTGGACCTTCTCGCACTCCATATATTCCACACGTTCTTATAGGTAAAGCTTTGTTTACCCAAAATAATGCTTACTTGCACTCTCTGGGCCAGTAGGCAGAAAACCTCATCATCTGATACAAAGAAGAGGCTGAGATAGTCTTGTTGGATTCATGGGCTAAATTAATTATTTGGGTTGATTGAATGGGTGAGAGTCAAATTGCATGAACCAGTTCGGTCCACTTTCAAGCTTAGGGATATGCTGGCTCAACCCATTGTGGTTTAGGGTTTTGAGTGCAGGACAGTATTATAAATACTAGGTTTTGGGTCCCTACAGCCATTATTCACTCTTCCCCACTTTACCACTAAAGTGAGAGAACCAAGGAGGTTTAAGGTGCTGTAGAAGATCCATAGCCAAGCCAAGAGAGCGAAAGTGGAAGTGACCAACATCAATCATCTTCAGCATACTAGGTGAAAGGTACAAATCGATCCTCCATAATTTTATTAGATTCGTGTTCTTGTTTTCCTGTGTGGTTTCCTCAATAGGGTTTCAAACTCAAACCCATAGGGAGTTCTAACAAGTGGTATCAGAGCAGACCACATGGGACAAGAATCAATTGAATTTTTCTTGTACATGAGGATTTTGATTATTATTTAAAACCCGATTTGATTAAAAATCATGAAAATCATAAAAATCATAATTTTACCATCAGTGTATGGGAAAACTTTCTTCACAAAAGTTGTAGATCACGAGAAGACGGTCACAGCGGTATGCCGCAAGTCACCAGAAACCTCCGAACGTGTCGGCACGCGCCGCCAAAAACCGACCACCGGAGGAGAGAGAAAAAAAAATTTCCAAAAAATAAAAAAACCTTAAAGGCTTGTTTGGTTTTTGGGTTTTTATTTAAACTACTTTAAATTTCATTTAAAGGTTCGTTTTAAGGCCAAATTGAAATCTGTTTTTTGCATTGGATTCCTTGTTTCGGGCCACATTTAATGATCTAATTTTTAATGACATGTTTATTTGAAATTTTATGTTGTATTTAGTTTCAATCATTGAAACAAAATGGCATAAATCAATGCTTTGAAAAGTATATATGTTATTGGTTACCATGAAATTGAGAAAATTTTTTAAATTGAGATATGTTAATATAGAAAAGGGTGTAAGCTTCCGCTCATTCTTAGCTGCAAAGTAATCTTTAGGAAACCATGAAAGGATGAGGTGGAATCCACCAAAGTGGTACATCTTATTATTTCATGATTTTCCACAGGGTAGCAATGTAGGTGACATTTGCCCAAAGGTGATGTCACCAAAGTTAAGAAAATGACAGTAACCTAGAGGTTCCTA
>NC_056566.1:14465798-14469350 GCF_013358625.1 Macadamia integrifolia
CCCCCCAAAAAAAAAAAAAAAATCTGAACACCATATATACATGACATTGAAATTGCGAACTGTAACTTCCATTGCATGTTGCACAACAATGGATGGAATAATTCTGCTTCCAAACAGATAATCCATGAGCAATCTAGGCACCAGATGAAGTTTTATGGCCTTGGATTCTACACATCAAAGGCAAAACATAAATTTATTGCACAATATCTCTACTCTTTATCCAAGCACAAAAGAGGGAGAAGAAAACAAGACCAGAGAAATAAAGCAACATATGCCTATGTCAAACTTATCGCCGAAGACTAAACCTAGGGAACCAAATTAATGTGGATGGATCCTTATCCATCCCAACCAGCACTGTGGTTTCTCAGCCACAAATGGCAAGCTTGAAGAGTAACTGAAAAAAAAAAGGTAGCACTAATACATCTTAGACTCCTTTAAATGCTTCTAGTTCTTCAATGCACTTGTTAAAGAACTCCAGTGAGAATTATAGCCAGTGTCTTCAGCAAACCATTGGGAAACCTCTAGATAAGACAAACAGCTGCTCATACACCAGAACATGTTAAGTTCTAACTTATCAGCATCTAAGTGTACGTTAATCACATTACATATGCCCCAATGAGATAATGGAATAATTTGATTTTTGTGAAGACATGAATAGTGGAAATATGAGTTCAATTAAGTTACCTTAAGGAGATCATCAGCCACACAGCATCTTCAGCTGTAACTGTGTCAAATTTCATTATCCTGACTAAACCCAGATTGCTCTATGAGATCCTTTCGCAATTTAAAGTTGGAAATTCAAAATTCCCCTGCAATTTCAAGGGTGGTTTTGGTTATATCTGCAACTTTCCCTTTGGGTTATCCTGTCAGTATTTGTCTATTATCCTCTTGCCATGATGAATTCGCTCCACCATGGCCTTTGCAATCAAGATACGAAAGAACCTCAAAGATAACAATGGATCTCTCATTTTTCAAAAACAGAGACTTATAAGAATCATTGAATCTGCTGAATCAAAAAATAAAAGCTCCTCCTCTTTGGATTGAAATTACTCTCTCACAATGCAACACTTTGTGATATACCTTAAATCACCTCACCAATGGGCATGGGACACGTGGCACTCAAAAAACCAACTATAAAGTAAGGGACTCTCCACGAACTCAAATTGTCTACATGGGTAAGCAAGACATTTCACCCCTATTGGAATTAGGGCATCACCACACTCAACCTATAAATAGGAAAGAGGCACTCCAAGTTAAAGGGATCCAATCCTTTTCTCCCCACTGCTCTTTCAGTTCCCTCTATACAAAATACTGTTGTTGTCCATAAAACTGACTTCAACATCGGAGAGTCCCCCACCCTCTCTTTATTTTTGCAGATCTCTCTGGCCGATGGTCGGTTTTTGGCACCAACAATTTGAATCCTCAGAAATGAACTACTGAGAAAATTATAAATTGCTTGTGACAGAATTTACACATGCTTTCCTCACACTTCCCAAGACCCATATTTTATAGCTAAGAGGAAACCAAATATATTAATGTTGCATCCAACATGGTTCCCTAGGATCCTTTTTTTAAAGAATCTTTAAAAAACCCCCCAAACATGCATAGTACAGAATTAACAACACAAATACAAGAACCAAGGATGAAAAGAAAGCAAAATAAAACTAAAATCCAGAGGGAAGTCTAATCGCAATGCGCACAGACTTGGGAAAGCCAATCATACACCAAAAACTCAACGAATGAGTATAATGCAGCGTTGAGGTACGATATCTTGTATTCCGTTGCAGTTAATCCAAAGAGTACTAATACAGGCCCCTCAAAAATTGGCGGTCTTGGAGAAATTTTTGTTTGGGATTCGTTTGCTGAAGGCGATTTTATATTTTCTAGTATTAGGGCTTTTCGCTATATATTTGTAGCGAGGTTCTCTTTCTCAGTAAGCAACCTGATAGGCATGAGGACAAGCACGGTAACCCTATTCTATTCTTTTCTGTACCGTTTTAGGGTTGCGTTTCTACGTGCACTTCGCCATGTTACCTCTAAATAGAAACTAGTCATTGTCTCGAGACTGGTGAGTGCAAACACATGTTTCACTGAGAGATAGAGAAAGGGAAATATACATCACTGGCTCAAAATTACAGAAATCCCTAAAGAATCCAGTGCACAACAACATCAAACACACAAACAAACAGACAGACGAGCAGTTGAAGGTAAAAGAAGCATGTACCTCTTCCTCATTGGAGCTCAACGAAGTCGACCCTGGATCGTCATTTGTGCTCGCCATTGAGACGGTTTAAACCCAAACAAGTTCGACTGAAACCTGAAAATTGGGGTACAACAAACCTGATGGACACCCAACCCACCCACACTGAAATATGGGTTCTCATTAAGCAGGTTTGCAGGGAGGGAAAATGATATTTTCGTAACCAAGAAGCAACCCAGGCTTTTGAGTAGGGGCTCAAGTTTGGCCTGACAGACCCAACTCGCCCCTGACCCACCCTGATCCCTTATAAGTATCGAATCAGGGTCAAGGCAGGTAAGAGTTGATGTATTTGGCCCACCTTAAACTCGATCTTGATTTTTTCATCTTAACTTTTGATCCTAGTTTTAGCCCGACCCGACCTTGGTTTTTGCCCCTGATGTTGACTCTGGTTGTGACCCTGATGTTAACCCTGATAGTAACCTAATTTTAGATATTGTTTGAAATTGAGTTATTGACACCTTAAAACCCCTAATATATTTTCTCACCAATCTCTCTTGTTTTTTTTACCAAAAAAAACCTGCTTTTCTTTTTTCGCAGAAGTTCGGCCTTTAATAATATCTTCATTGATTACTCTCAAATGTTAGGGTTTCGAATCTTTTGATATCCCACTGCCTAAGTTCACAATTGTGTCACGCCTTCATCCCTTAATGGATGTTACGATGATCTCCTTGTTTATCATGACAAACAATTGATTTTTTTCGGATTACTTGCTTTCTTAGGATGATCTCTTCTTTGTTTACCACAATAGTTGGTGTTATTTGTATTGTTTGTAAGTCTGCTTTAGAATGTTCTCCTAATGACAAGTAATTTGTGACTTTATGTTTTTTTATCTCCTCTTTTATGAATATTTTTTATTTTTGTTTTTTTTTAATATTTTGCAGGGTCAGGGTCAGAGTATACCCGACCCTTTATAGCAAACGAGGGTCAGGGTCAAGGTCAATCAAGGTCATCCCGGTCTGACCCTGAAAAATCAGGGCCAATCAATGCGGGTAAGAATTGGGCTGAACCCTGAAAGGTTGGGCCTGGGTTGAAGTTGGCCCTAAGTTAGGGTTAGGGTTAGGGCAGGTTTAGGCCCAGTTAAGGGGACTCAGGGTTGGGCAAGGGTTTTAAGAAGCCCGACCCAACCCGGCCCTGTTGCACCCCTAGTTTTAAGTATCGGTCTCGAATTGGTCGGATCGTAAAAGTATCAGCCAGTACTGATACTGACCAATCCTGGATCATGTATTGCTATAGGAACAAAGGTAAAACCATAATAAAAGCTTCTCTATCATTTTTTTTTTTTTTTTTTTTTT
>NC_056566.1:14469370-14542522 GCF_013358625.1 Macadamia integrifolia
TTTTTTGTGAAAGTAGGGATAAATCCCTGCAACTACCTCTTCATCTGAGAGTATACACTACGCTAGTAGGAAACATCCATTCACAAAATCATAGCTTCCTTTGGTATAATTAAGGGTGTCTAACCATTACAAAAATCAAAATGAAACCATTGAAGTGTTTAATAAATGGTTTGGCACATCTTCCTCTTATGTTAATTTATCAAACGGATATCGTCAGCAAGCTCATTGGGATTTAAGACAACTAGCTTCCGTGCATGTATTTTTTAATTCTATGATTAAACCTAAACATGATCTTGAGTTTTTTTTTTTTTTAATCCAAGATGCATGCATCTATTTACACAATTTCCAATTCACTTTGATCATCTGGACAATCCACGAATGGGTTGTGTTCATTATTATATATTATTATATTTTATCCCATAGAAATTGCACCATCTTTTGGAAAGACAAAACAGACCCACAAAAAATCCTAGGCCCAGCACTAAAGTCGATCAATCTTATCCACAAACCTATGACATGCCCATCCACAAAAACCCAAGGTACTCCATTACCAAACCAAAGTCCACCCAAGGACTAGGTAACTTAAAAAAGGAAACATCTATCTAGGCTTGATATAATGGTATGCTCTGTAATCACAAACCCTCCAAAGACCAGGACATCTTGGGCTGTGGGAAGATTACATAATGGGGAGTGGGTGTTACTAATAACTGACTATTTAATGACAAAAAACACTACTGAAGGAGGCGCCAGGGCTTTATTGTTTGGAGCGGAGCAGACAACAAGGCAAGGATGGATTCTGAAGAAAATTTAGACTAACTTAGCGATGGTTCAAAATCTAACTTTTGATCTTGATAATATTTCTTGGGCGCTAGTGTGGCACCGCTTTTTTTGTATATATATAAATCAATGCGGAATGTTAAGCGCATACATATTATACCTCTACAGCAGAGACGACCATGACAAACTCTCAACCGTTCTCTGTAAATCATGAAAACTTTTGTAACTGCTCTTTCCCTTAATATAATATCATTTTTTCTCTCTATCAAAAAAAAAAAGTTTGATTCTGGTTCGAATTGAACCGTTTAAATCAATGATAAACTGTTAAGTTTACATTATACAACTATTAAAGAAAAACATATAACATTAAATAATTCGATTCAATGTTAAATTTATATTCATTTTAATAAAAATTTAAAGATAAAATGAAATTTTTTTTTTTTTGAGAACCATTTAATCTGAAACTGTTTCTTGATTTTGATTTCAATAGTTGAAAACATTTATCAAACTATTCCATTTTATTTGCCCAAGAAAATCTTGCACCAAACGAAATCATTTACACCAGAATCACGCCCTCCTTAGGTATAATGAATGAAGAGTGTGGGTGAGGGAGATCATTACACATGAGAGAAAAAAAGATACACACGAGTGGCTTTTCAAATCAAAATTCACAGTGATATATTGTCAACTGTGATCGAAAATGGTAGACAGGCAGAGTTTTTTCTCCCATTAAGTAATTAAGGGTAACAAAATCAAAACAAAACCATCATTGAAATCGAACCAAGCTGTTTCGATGGAAATTTTGAAACCATTCAGTAAATACTTCAATTTTGGTTTCAAATTTGAGATCATTTAATTAAATGATTTAAATCAAATTCAACTCTTTAAACTGACTAAACCATTAAATCGGTTAATGTATACATAATAAGTTGGTCAAAGTTTTCCTTCACCTATGGATGAATGATGGAACGGTGTAGATGTGACCCCCATCACTCCCTGACCCCTATTCTCCATGGTAGTGATGGGTCACCATGGCCTTAGGAAAACTCTAACTTCGAGTCATTCACTTCAATTAAACCAAAAAAAAAAAAAATTTATGTTTACATTAAACAAATGTGATAGATACACTAAGAGCCAGCAAATCTTGGTATCTCCTAAACCTGGTCCATAATTAAGGCAGATTGAAGCAGGTCAAAGTTGAATTGTTAAGCACATAAAAATATCAACTTGGGTTGGCATGGATCTATGAAGTTGCAGGTAGGGGTGTTGACATCAATCGGCCAGGCGCCCAGGCCTAATCGGTCTCATTAATTTAAACCCTTGCACTGTTTCCATCCTTTTAAGTAATCGGGCCTAGTAGGTAGGCCAGAACAGTGGCATGTTTTTATTTGATCAACCAATTTTCAGTAATCGAACTCAAAGTAATTGGGTAATCAGGCTATAATTGGGATTAACAATCCTTAAATGACCTGTAATCAAATTAAATATGCTTAAACAAGGTAATTGAGCTATAAAGTCATTTATTAGTCAGTCCCGGGCAACTGTGGGCAACTGTTGGACCGCTACCTTGCACCAAAACTTCCCTCATAATTAATTGGTTCGAGTTGGGAGACAGTCGGGACACTACCTTGCACCAGGAGGAAGGACCCTGACATGTTTTATAATCGATCAGTGCTTGACGGAGATTCTACAAATGCAGATGGATGATACAAAACCATCAATCTTCATAGAATTGCAACCAAATTACAAGTTGGGGTGAAAAGAAAAGATGATTGTCAACCTTGAGTCCAAATTGACTGCACTTCACCGGCTCACCGCAGACGATTTTGGTGCAATCAACCCTGCATTGCAAATTCACTCCTTTTCAAGCATATTCATGACAGTAAATTGCATAGGCCAATATAGACCAAAGGTCAGTGTTTTCTCTAAAGCCACGGCCGAGACAGACGAGAAGCTTAGCCAGAAGGCAATATGGTCAAGGTCTATGAGCCACCACATTCAGTACAGGTTTCCTCCTACATACACTTCCGAAATACAAACTACACATTAGCTATTGACAACAATACTTTTTCAACAAAAGGCAGCAAGCTCCAATGGTGATCCATGTCGCCGACCAAAATGCCCACAAACATAGTCTAGCTTTGGTTGGGAGTAGGGAGTGAGTGGGTCTATAACCTGCATCTGCTGAAACCAAAAGATGGAAACCAAAGAGGACAACAGGAGACTGAAGGAATCCTCATTCCTCACTAGACTGCTTAGAAAGAAATAATAGCGTTGACGAGTCCTGAATCCCATAGTCTGCCAGGGTATGTGAATCTCTCATTGTCAATCCATTATAGAAGAGCTTAGTTGGTACAAGTCCCATGCTGTTTTGGATCATAGCCTTCACTTCACGTACAGTATTTAAGAGATCTACCGGCAATGCAATAGAGTCCCTTTTACTGTTCCTGTTTGATTCCTTGACATATATGAGTATTTTCCTAGGACAAACCGCAGGTGATAAAACCAGATTTAGAGTGGAATCCTTCTGGATCATGTAGCTACTCAGGCTTGCACCGTCCTCAAGCCGTCTTCCAGCAAATTCAAGGCGCTGCAGAGCGTTTGAAACTCCAAGCTTTTGATTAATCTTTGCCATTACATCCCCGACAGTATTAGAACTCTCAACTTCAAGTGTTATGGTCTTCCCACTCCATGTCTTGACAAATATCTGAAATGAGGGAGGTAACATATCTATTACAGACTCTTCAGTGATGTTATAATGAGCCAAAGTCTGGCCACCCACAAGCTGCTGTCCAGCATAAATAAGCTTCTGTTGGTAAATAGGGAAGCCACTCATGCACTCGACTATTGATTTGAGATCATGGATGGTGTACAACCTCTTCACTTCAAGCCTCAGGGTCTCTGCAGATGGTGTTTTCACAGATATTGTAATCGTATCTCTAGGATTAAAAACCAATTGCAAGGTTGCTTCATTCTGAACATTGTTAGCAGCCAGAGTCCAGCCATCTTCAAGTTCTCTTCCAGAATAGATTAGTCTGAAGCAGTTATGTGGAATCCCCTCCTGTTCCTGAATCATAGCCTTGATGTTTTGGACCAAATCCCGTTTGTCTGCTCCAAGTACTATGGTTCTCTGGTTTGGTGGTAGCCTGACAAATAATCTCATTCCAACTGAACTTTGAAGAAATAAATGAAGGGTTGAGTCCCTCTGGACAGCATAATCAACCAGTGTTTGACTGTCCTTGAGTTCATTCCCATTAAAGAAGAGACCATGAATCTTTCCCGAAATGCCTTCCTCTTCCTGAAACTTAGCTTTAATATCTTTAATTCTCTCTGACCTATTCACCTTTAAGGCCACTGTTTTCACGACCTTCAAGAATATATTCATCTGCAACAACAATGAAATCAGAAAAGAAAGGAAGGAACCTTGAAAATTATTTTCAGCAGAGGATTTAAGGTTGTGTAACATTTTGAAATGAATTTCCCACCCCCACACCAACCCCACCGACACCCCCACCCCCAAAAAAAAAAAAAAATCTGAACACCAAATATACATGACATTGAAACTGCAAACTGTAACTTCCATTGCATGTTACACAACAATGGATGGAATTATTCTGCTTCCAAACAGATAATGCATGAGCAATCTAGGCACCAGAAGAAGTTTTAAGGCCTTGGGTTCTAAACATCAAAGGAAAAACATATATTTATTGCACAATATATCTACTCTTTATCCAAGCACAAAAGAGGGAGAAGAAAACAAGACCAAAGAAATAAAGCAGCATATGCCTGTGTCAAACTTATTGCCGAAGACTAAACCTAGGGAACCAAATTAATGTGGATGGATCCTTATCCATCCCAACCAGCACTGTGGTTTCTCAGCCACAAATGGCAATCTTGAAGAGTAACTGAAAAAAAAATGTAGCACTAATACATCTTAGACTCCTTTAAATGCTTCTAGTTCTTCAATGCACTTGTTAAAGAACTCCAGTGAGAATTATAGCCAGTGTCTTCAGCAAACCATTGGGAAACCTCTAGATAAGACAAACAGCTGCTCATACACCAGAACATGTTAAGTTCTAACTTATCAGCATCTAAGTGTACGTGAATCACATTATATATGCCCCAATGAGATAATGGAATAATTTGATTTTTGTCAAGACATGAATAGTGGAAATATGAGTTCAATTAAGTTACCTTAAGGAGATCATCAGCCACACAGCATCTTCAGCTGTAACTGTGTCATATTTCATTATCCTGACTAAACCCAGATTGCTCTATAAGATCCTTTTGCAATTTAAAGTTGGAATTTCAAAATTCCCCTGCAATTTCAAGGCTGGTTTTGGTTACATCTGCAACTTGCCTTTTGG
Organism: Macadamia integrifolia; assembly: GCF_013358625.1. Classification (NCBI taxonomy): domain Eukaryota; kingdom Viridiplantae; phylum Streptophyta; class Magnoliopsida; order Proteales; family Proteaceae; genus Macadamia; species Macadamia integrifolia. Next base: position 14,474,515 of record NC_056566.1, read on the forward strand.
GTTATCCTGTCAGTATTTGTCTATCATCCTCTTGCCATGATGAATTCGCTCCACCATGGCCTTTGCAATCAAGATACAAAAGAACCTCAAAGATAACAATGGATCTCTCATTTTTCAAAAATTCAGACTTATAAAAATCATTGAATCTACTAAATCAAAAAATAAAAGCTCCTCCTCTTTGGATTGAAATTACTCTCTCACAATGCACCAAATTTTGATATACCTTAAATCACCTCACCAATTGGCATCGGACTCGTGGCACTCAAAAAACCAACTATAAAGTAAGGAACTCTCCACGGACTCAAGGCAATTGTCTACATGGGTAAGCAATACATTTCACCCCTATTGGAATTAGGGCATCACCACACTCAACCTAGGCACTCCAGGTAGAAGGGATCCAATCCCTTTCTCCCCACTGCTCTTTCAGTTCCCTCTATACAAAATACTGTTGTTGTCCATAAAACTGACTTTGACATGAGAGAGTCCCCCACCCTCTCTTTATTTTCGCAGATCTCTCCAGCCGATGGTCGGTTTTTGGCACCAACAATTTGAATCCTCAGAAATGAACTACTGAGAAAATTATGAATTGCTTGTGACAGAATTTACACATGCTTTCCTTACACTTCCCCAAGACCCATGTTTCATAAATACAAGAACCAAGGATGAAAAGAAAGCAAAATAAAACTACTATTCATGGGGAAGTCTAATTGCAATAAGCATAGACTCGGGAAAGCCAGTCATGCACAGAAACTCTCATTGTCCTGTGACTAGTGAGTGCAAACACATGTTTCAGTGAGTGATAGAGAGAGAAAGAGAAATACACATCACTGGCTCAAAATTACAGGACTCCCTAAAGAATGCAGTACACAATAACATCAAACACACAAACAAACAGACGAGCAGTTGAAGGTAAAAGAAGCAAGTACCTCTTCTTCATTAGAGTTCAACGAAGTCGACCCTGGATCGCCATTTGTGGTCGCCATTGAAACAGTTAAAAACCCAAACAATTTCGACTGAAACCTGAAATTAGAGTATAACAAACCTGATGGACACTGAACCCACACTTATGTATGGATGGGTTCCTCATAAAGCAGGTTCGCAGGGAGGGAAAAAGATAATTGCTTAACTAAGAAGCAACTACCCAGGGTTTTAAGTATCGGTATCGGTATCGATATCGGTATTGATATCAGATTAATCGGATCGTAATAGTATCAGCCAAGGCAGATTCTGATACCTAACCTTTAATCCCTACAACTCCCTCTTCATCTAAGAGCATATGCTACGCTGGTAGGAAACACTCATTCACAAATCATAGCTTCCTTTGGTATAATCAAGGGTGTCTAACCATTACAAAAGTCAAAATGAAACTATGTATATCGAAACCATTAAAGTGTTTGATAAATGGTTTTTTGGTTTGAACTGAACAGTTTAAATCGACGATAAATTTTTAAGCTTACATTAGAGAACTATTAAAAAAAATATATAACATTAAACAGTTCGATTCAATGTTAAATTTACATTCATTTTAATAAAAACTTTAAAGATAAAATGAATTAAAAAAAAATTTGAAAACCATTTTAACTGAAACTGTTTCTTGATCTTGATTTCAATAATTGAATATCATTCATCGTAAAGGATTTGAACCCTACCCCCTATAGCCCGCCCAATGTATCTAGACGTGAGAACGCAAACAGAGAGGGTTCTTACGCCCCCACATAAAATTATCAACTCGGGTTAGCATGGATCTATGAAGTTGCAAGTAGGGATGTCGACCGGTTTTTCCACTATTTTGGGTAATTGGGCCACATTGGTTGGTTTTAGTCCATAATCGGGCTCAAAAAAATTGGATTAATCAGGCTATAATTAGGATTTATACGGACTATAATTGGGATTTATACAGGCTAATTGAATAAATGGTCAGCAAAATAGGCTTAAACAGGCTATTTAGGCAATAAACGATCACAATATCCAGGCCGTCTCAGTCAATCGATCGTTGGCCACTACCTTGCACCAAGAGTCCAAGACTGCCCGATTAGTAATCAATCTCAGTCAAATTACTGTCTCGCACCAGGATTGCCCGATTATTAAAGTCATCGGACGACTGTCAGGCCACTACCTTACACCAAGAGCCCACATAGCAAATTTGCAACATTATCACCATTAAACCTTGCTAACAGTAACTTCCATGCATCATCAAACTCTGTAAATAACATGCTCAAATCCATCCAAGAAACAAGCAGCATTGCCATAAACGAAAAAAGTCTAATGTAGTCCAAAGGTCAGTGTTTTCCCATAAAACCACAGCTGAGACAGACAAGAGAAGCTTAACCAGAAGGTGACATGGTCAGGGAGATCCTATGAGCCACCACATTCAGTACAGGTTTCCTCCTATTTACAAGTACACATAATAGCTATTGACAAAATACTTTTCAACAGAAAGCTGCAACCTCCAATGATGATCCATGTTGCTAGCCAAAATGCCCACAAACATATTCTAGCTTTTGTTGGGACTAGGGAGTGAGTGGGTCTATTACCGGCATCTGCTGATGAAACAAAAGATGGGAACCAAAGAGGACAGCAGGAGACCGCAGGAATCCTCACTAAGACTTCACAGAATGAAATTCTAGTATTCAGAAGTTATGAATCCCACAGTCTGCCAGATTAAATGAATCTCTTAGTTTCAATCCTTCATGGAAGAGCTTAGTTGGTACAACTCCCATGCTGACTCGGATCATAGCCTTCACTTCACGCACAGTATTTAAGCGATCTACCAGAAATGGCATGGGGCTCCCGAGCCTCGCGTTTGATGCCTTGACATAAATGGTTATTTTTAGTGCAGGTGACAAAACGAGATTTAGAGTGGAATCCTTCTGGATCATGTAGCTACCCAGGCTTGCACCGTCCTCAAGCAGTCTTCCAGCAAATTGAAGGCGCTGCTGCGCGCTTGAAAACCTAAGCTTTTGATTAATCTTTGCTGTAACATCCCCAACAGTATTAGAACTCTCAACATCAAGTGTTATGGTCTTTCCACTCCATGTCTTGACAAATATCTGAAATGAGGGAGGTAACATCTCTATTACAGAGTCTTCAGTGATGCTATAATGAGCCAAAGTCTGGCCATCCACAAGCTGTTGTCCAGCATAAATAAGCTTCTGTTGGTACATAGGGATGCCACTCATGCACTCGATTATCGATTTGACATCATGGATGGTGTACAACATCTTCACTTCAAGCCTCATGGTCTGTGCACATGGTATTTCTACATGTAACATCATCACATCTCTTGGATTGAAAACCACTTGCACAGTTGCTTCATTCTGGATGTTGTTAGCAGCAAGAGTCCAGCTATCTTCAAGTTTTCTTCCAGAATAGATTAGTGTAAAAGAGTTCTGTGAGATCCCCTCCTCATCCTGAATCATGGCCTTGATCTTTTGGACAGAATCCCTTATGTCTGCTTCAAGTGCTATGGTTCTCTGGTTTGGTGGAAGCCTGACAAACAATTTCATTCCAACGACGGCAGCTTGAAGAAACAGATGGAGGGTTGAGTTCTTCTGGATAGCATAATCTACCAATGTTTGGGTGTCCTTTAGTTCATTTCCAGCAAAGAAGAGACCTTGAATATTACCCGGAATGCCTACCTTGTCCTGGAACTTAGCTTTAACATCTTTAATTCTCTCCAACCTCTTCACCTTGAAGGCCACTGTTTTCATGACCTTCAAGAATATATTCATCTGCAACAACAGTGAAATCAGAAAAGAGAGGTAGCGACCTTTGCAATTAGTTTCAGCAGAGGATTTAACGCTCATTTTGAAATGGGCTTAAGTACCCACCTCCCCTCCTCTTCCCCCAACACCCCACCTCCCCAAAAAAAAACAAAAACAAAAAATTGTGTCAATATCTCAACAGTCTACACCAAATCTACATGATATCGAAACTGTAAATCTTAGCTTCAAGTGCATCACGCACAACATAGTCATTTGACAGCCCTAAAGATGTTATGATAGAGTAGAAGCATATATCCATCACATGAAATGAAATAATTCTGATGCCAAGCAACAGATCAATCAGCACTCTAGGCACCAGAATAAGCTCATGGTCATGGGATCTACATAGCTGATCCCATTAAGCTGGGATAAGGCTGAATTTTTTGTTGTTGTTTCTTGGGTACATAAGAAGAAAAAATAAATTTAATTCACAATATCTTTACTCTTTAGCCAAGAACAAAAGAGGGAGATTGATGCTGCAACCAACATGGTTGCCTAGTGCTTTTTTTTTTTTAAGAATCTAAGAAAAAGGTTTTAATTACCTCTGACATAGAAGCCCCAAACAGGCAAAGTACAGAAATAAAAACTAGAAATACAAGAACGCAGGACAAAAAAAAACCGAAGTAAAAATACAAGAGCTACCAAGAAGAGTCCTCACCAACACCCAAATAGACAGAATGAACTTTTCAACTCAAATCCTGAACAAAAAGCAAAGAAAGAACTGCACTACATAGGGCACACTTCACCTTTCATATCAGATCAGTATAGGATGTGCACAAATGTGCACCTTGCAGTCAGACAAGTCCTTGACAGGTTGGCCTTGACAAATTTTTTTTTTTTTTCTTTTGGGGGTTGGGGGGTGGTGGGGACGGGGGACACAATTAAGGCTCTATTTGTTTGCAAGGGAAATATAGGGAAGGGAAGTGAAAATTTTAAACCGAAGAAAAAAACTTTTGAAATCATTATCCTCACATGATATATTTATTTTTTATAGGTAGGCCCAAAGAAGAGTTGAACTCTTGACCTCTTTATTGTGAGGAGTTGGTCTTTGCCAACTTAACTCCAAAATCCAAATCATTTTATATTTGATTATTAAATTTCACTTTATTTTGCATCCAAATCCCTTGGATTTGAAAAGTAAAATAAAAATTACATCTAAAAGGTATCACTGCTAAATATAGTAAGAAGTTTAAGTAAGCCAAACAATCATATGTTGATTAATTATTACAAAAATTCCTTTTTAAGGTCTTAAAAATTTCACTTCGCATCCGTTTAATTTCCCTTGCAACCAAATGGATAGCCTAATGTTAGTGTGTCTATCCCTAGTCACAACACATTTTCACCGAGTTCCCCAAACCATTTTTGGACACATGTATCCATATCCTCAAGTGGATATAACTACTTGACAAGCCAATATCATCATTTTATCACTAAACATTTGATAGTTTTGTTAACCTAGTAGAATCTTTTCCCAACCATCATAGTCTCTCTATCCAACTTCACAAAATCCCAATATACTGGCCCATGTAAAAAATGTCCCCACATCCTTCGGAGTGGGAATAGTCCCTAAGGTCCCCCATAAGCCATTTCCACTCCGAAGAGGGTGGGAGCCCCAAGGAAGAAGAAACAAGGGTGGTGCCAAGGGGATTCAAACCCAGGTAAGATGCTTCCTAAGGCGCTTTACCCACTACGAATCACCAATGGACCAAACCCCCACCTTCGGATCAGTCACGGTTATCTTGTTCATAAGTTACACATAAACAGTGATTCTTGAGGAAAGAGTTAAGACTAGTAAGAATCATTTCTTCCATTAAACAAACAGAAGTTACTCCAGATCACCATTTCTACTAGTTAAATAGGCCACTACCCCATGTTTCAATGAGTGATAGAGAAAAACAAAAACAAATCTCAGGATCAAAACTTTAAAAACTCCCTATAGAATGCAGTGCACAACAACATCAACTGAATGATCACAGAACCCAAAACCCAAAACATTTAATCGATCTATCATACATTACCCACATACAAACACATCAAAGAGATAAAAAATAAACTAACTTAAATAGTTTGATCCTCTCTCACAAACAAACACATGCCCAATTGAAGGTAAAAGGAGCAAGTACCTCTTCTTCATCGTTGGAGTTCAAGGAAGTCGACCCTGGATCGCCACTTGCACTCGCCATTGAGATGATTGAAAACCCTAACAAATTAGACTGAAACCTCAAATTAGAACATACCAAACCATATAGACACCCAAACCCTTTTCTATAGGCTATAGCTTATGGGTATATATATATATATATATATATATATATATATATAGGTTCCTCATAAAAGGGAGGGAAAATTATTCTTTCCCAATCGAAAATGAAGGTGAGCCAGCAAATCTTAATTAGATCCTAAACCGGTCCAAGGTCAAGGCAGATTGAACCGGGTAAAAGTTGTTGGATTTTGGGCCATATTAATATGGGTAATCTATTGGGCTCATGGTGACTTGGTCCACTTAAAAGAATAGGCTCAGCTAGGGGTGTCAATAGGTCGGGCCAGGCCAGGCCAGGCCTGGCTGTGTGAAATCCTTGCACCGTGAATGCATGTTTATTGAACGGGCCTAGGTTTGGGGGGCATGGTACGATTTATAATCAGGCCGGTCGGTGTCGGCTTTAATCGGGCTACCTTAAACGGGTCTTAAATGGGCCTTAAACGGGCTATGGGCTTATTTAATTCTAAATGGGCCTACCATAAAATCATTTTTTAAGTTGATTAAACTATTGGTTTTACAATTTAACCATTTTTCTTAGAATTTAAGAAAATAAGATTCTTGGAAAAGGTATTTACAATTTAAGCATTACTTATATTTTTGTAGTATTAGTGGTGGAACAGGTGTTTACGATTTAAGCATTTTTCTAAAAGGGGTCGGGTCGGTCGGACTAAGTGAGTCGGTTCTAATAGGCTACTTAAGTGGGTCAGGCCAGTCGGGAGCCCGACGGGCTACAACTCTGCACCGTAAACACTCGTTTAATAAACGGGCCCCGCTTAAGCTCAACACATTTATTAAACGGGTCGGTTTAGGTCAGGCCATAAGCAAGTTGGGTTGGGTAAGGCCTACCGGTGCTGGCTCAGGATTGACACCCCTACGCTCAGCCCACCTATTATGGGAGTAATTAGGACTGGATTTTTACTATAAATAATCTCTATAGTCCCTTCAGTCACATAATGCGAGAAAACAAGTTGCTCACACAATTGTGGAAGAAATCCGTGTGAAAGATCATAAAGGACTGATTTTGTTCATGGAACCAATCTTCAAGTACGAGGGATAAAAATTCGTGATCTATACTCGTGAAGGATTCTCACATGGTTGGCATGGAGCCATAAATTGTAAGAAGTCGAGACCACTGTTAGCAAAAACACGGTTTATCATATGCTTCTCAAAGATACTTAAAAAAATAGCAAACTTCAAGCATTCCCATTCTATACATGTTTAAAACACTTTTCCGTTTTTATGACCTTTTTAAGATTTAATTTTTTAACATAATATTTATTTAATTGATCATATATATCTCTCATCGACTTGATTCTTTCACCAACTTGAAGCTAACGCAATTGACTATATTTCTCATGATATTACCTTCAACTCAAATTCAATTCACAGACCCCGAAATTGAGCTATAAATTGACCTATTTGCTGAAAATTATTTCTAAAGTAATGACTCCTAACTCTAATTGAACATATATCACTTCTACAGTATATTGAGACATGGGATGTATAAGCATTAATGCTAGATATTGAAATTGTTTTGAGCATTAGATGCAGATATTCATATAATAATTCCTTAATTTATGTGAGTATACTACCCTTTTTTTAGTTCCATTTGTTTAAAATCTACACGTTTAAAATCCATATTGTTCATTTTTTGATTTTTACCGTTCTATGTTTTTTTGACCGTATCATTTGAAAAAAATTACTGTTTAAAACTCATACCATCCATTTCCCTTTTTTAGCCGTTCCCATTTTTGCTAACTATGGTCGGGACTATATTCATGCTTAGATTGGGTTGATGGTGCTTCTCACTAGTCTGCATTTTGGTTCAATGGTCTGATTGCCGATCACTGGTCCCCTAAGAAAACTGGATTTTAGGTTGGTAAGCTCATGTTGCTTCAAACAAGACACACAGAGTAGCTCATGACTAAGTGGACAGACCCATTAATTAGGCATTAAGATTAGATTAGATAAAACTTTAATTGCTACTTATGCCCTATAATGACGGCTGCTAGCTTTATCCTTTTGAACATAATGATTAGTTATGATATAGATTAGTAATACCTCGCTATGTCCCAGTAATCTTACTCGGATCTTATTAACATGGACCACAAACACGTATATTATAGAATAGATTGCACATTGATCATATTGTATTTGAATGCAAGAAGTATAAAGTTAGGGTTGAGGTTCACTACCTAGTTGTGTCCGGCTTGAACCAACGTCTCAGCCAATAGGATGATACGCATTGGGCATCCAACATCGGGGTTGGATTAGTCATTTTACAGCCCCCACGTGATAGGACATAGGGAAATGTGACTAAGAAATGGGCTTAGGGTTTCTTACATGCCCATGCCCTCATTTTTCTTTACTGATTCATTTTTTTTTTGTCTTTTAAGATTATTAAGTCCTTCTATGTACACATTTAGAGGTGTCAATTCCTAAACCGAACCGGTAAAATCGGCCGGACTGAACCGATAACAACACGGATCGAACCGAATCGAAGCCTTATTGGTTCGGTTCGGATTCGAGTATTGCAACCCCAAAACCAAACCAAACCGCACCGGAAACCAGATGAACCCGAAACCAAACTGAAACCGGCTCAAAACCCAGACCGAAATCGAAACCAAAACCAAACCGGTAAGAAACCGAAACACTCCAAAATTCATTACAAAAAAATCAAAATTTGCATAGTTTTGTATACATTTGTATGGAAAGTCGAATCCAAACTAGACCAAAACCAAAACCAACCCGGTTACAAAATCGATTTAAGAAACCGAAGACAAACCAAAACCAAACCGCACCGAAACCGAAACCAAAATGAAACCGGAATTTCCTTATTGGTTCGGTTTCGGTTTCAACTTTCCCACACCAAAACCGACTCAACCTGGACCGAAACCGAACCGAACCGACCGATTGACACCCCTATACACATTACTTGCTTTCTCGGACTTTGTAAAATGTGGCCTATTTAGAGGATTATTTTACTCTCTCTCTCCCCATATTGCTTAAAAACAAATTGAGAGAGGATAGGTATGCCATCAACTTTTTTTTGGTAAGATTACGACATGTTAGACATCTGCTGTCTGGTGGTATGCCTAATCTTTTTCTAAATTTTAAATATCACTTTCATCTTTGATTGAGAAGAGAAAGATAAGCATAGCATATATTGGTATTGGAAAAAAAAAAAAGAGATAAAAACGTAAAAGACAGAGAAAAGGGAGCAAGGTTCTAAGTATCAGTATTGGATTAGTCGGATCGGTTGGATTGTATTGGTATCAGTCAGAGGATGATATACTGATACTGATATCTGACCAATTATGATCAGGTATTTGATGAAGGGTAAAATCATGAAACTGGATTTGGTTCACATACGAGATTGTTCTCGTGCATTCTTGGTCCGTGCATTTGGAATCCATTTTCTCTCTCTTCATTTAATAGATTTTAAATCCATGAACTAGGGATATACAAGAACAATCTCGTACATGAACCTAATCCGAATTCTAAAATCATTAGGTTTTTCTTTTTCTGTAAAGTAAAGGTAGAACCGATGATCAAGGCCTATAAGGTATGATTCAAATCGATATTATATTGGTATCGGTTGATCCAGTTTCCAAGATGTAAATCCTGGGTAAAAGAATTGAGGGTTAAATGTAAAGGTGTCAATTGGGAACTGAAACCGAATACCGTAACCAATATTGAACCGAATTAACCAAGCCGAACCAAACCAAATTAATTTGGTTCAAATCTGGTTTGAATATGTGAGTATGCTCCTCAATTCGGTTTGGTTTTGATTTCAGATGTAAGAATCATCGGTTCAAATCGAAGCCAAACCTAATTATCTTAAAGCCAAAAAAAGGAAAAAACCCTAGTATAGTAGTATCGTTAAGACTCAAGTGGGATTTTTTCAATATTCAATTTTGAAAATTCAAAAGTGTTTTTCGCAAGATTTTTTTTTTTTTTTTTTTTTTTTTCAGGTGGTAAGTGTTTTTTACAATTTATCATCACATATTTACATACTAAGACAATTTTGTAGTTAGCAATGGTCGTAAGGCCCATAACTTGAGCCCATTATGGCCTTTGGTCCATCACAGTCATGGTTCAAAAGTGGAACCATTTTCATAACTGCATTAAAACCAAAGCACAAAATCGAATTAAAATTACATATCAAAACCAAATTGAAAAATACTGTTGTTGTCCATAAAACTGATCCACACTCAAGAAAACGTGACTGTAGTCAACCCTGCATTGCAAATTCACTCCTTTTCAAGCAAAATCATGACAGTAAATTGCATAGGCCAATATAGACCAAAGGTTAGTGTTCCCTCAAAAGCCACGGCCGAGACAGACAAGAGAAGCCTAGCCAGAAGGCAATATGGTCAGGGAGGTCTATGAGCCAACACATTCAGTACAGGTTTCCTCCTACATACAATGTAGAAATTTACAAACTACACATTAGCTATTGACAAGATACTTTTTCAACAAAAGGCTGCAATCTCCAATGGTGATCCATGTCGCCGGCCAAAATGCCCACAAACATAGTCTAGCTTTTGTTGGGAGTAGGGTGTGAGTGGGTCTATAACCTGATCTGCTGAAACCAAAAGAAGGGTACCAAAGAGGACAGCAGGAGACTGCAAAAATCCTCAGTAGGACTGCTTAGAACGAAATAATAGCGTTGACAAGTCCCGAATCCTAGTCTTCCAGAGTATGTGAATTTAGCATTTTCAATCCATCATAGATGAGCATAGTTGGTACAAGTCCCATGCTGTTTTGGATCATAGCCTTCACTTCACGTACAGTATCTAAGTTTGTATTGGACAGATTAGATTAGTGTAAAAGAGTTCTGTGGGATCCCCTCCTTATCCTGAATCATGGCCTTGATCTTTTGGACAGAATCCCTTGTGTCTGCTTCAAGTACTATGGTTCTCTGGTTTGGTGGAAGCCTGACAGACAATTTCATTCCAACTACAGCAGCTTGAAGAAACAGATGGAGGGTTGAGTTCTTCTCGACAGCATAATCAACCAGTGTTTGGGTGTCCTTTAGTTCATTTCCAGCAAAGAAGAGACCCTGAATCTTACCCGGAATGCCTACCTTGTCCTGGAACTTAGCTTTAACATCTTTAATTCTCTCCGACTTCTTCACCTTGAAGGCCACTGTTTTCATGACCTTCAAGAATATATTCATCTGCAACAACAGTGAAATCAGAAAAGAGAGGTTGCGACCTTTACAATTAGTTTCAGCAGAGGATTTAAGGCTCATTTTGAAATGGGCTTAACACCCCACCTCCCCTCCTCCTCTCCACCCCCCCCCCTCCCTCACACCCCCTCCCCCCCAAAAAAAAGTCAATCTCTCAACAGCCTCCACCAAATCTACATGATATTGAAACTGCAAAGCATAGCTTCTAGTGCATGATGCACAACATAGTCATTTGACAGCCTAAAGATGATATGATAGAGTAGAGGCATATATCCATATCATGAAATGGTTGAAATAATTCTAATGCTACACAATAGATCCATTATCAATCTAGGCACCAGAATAAGCTCATGGTCTTGGGATCTACACAGTCGATCCCATTAAGTTGAGATAATGCTGAATTGTTTTTCTTTATTGGTCTTGGATACATAAAAAGAAAAACTTAAATTTAATTCACAATATCTTTACTCTTTAGCCAAGAACAAAAGAGTGAGATTAATGTTGCACCCAACATGGTTGCCTAGTGCCCTTTTTTTTTTCTTTTCTTTTTCAAATGTAAGAAAAAGGTTTTAATTACCGCTGACAGAGAAGCGCCAAACAGCAAAGTACAGAAAATAAAAGATATAAATACAAGAACCAAGGACGAAAAAGAAACCAAGTTAAAATACAAGAGCCACCAAGAAGAGTCCTCACCAACACCCAAATAGACAAAATGAACTTTTCAACTCAAATCCTGAACAAAAAGCAAAGAAAGAACTGCACTACGCACTACATAGTCAGACAAGGCCTTGACAAGTTGTTTTTCTTTTTTTCTTTTTTTTTGGACACAATTAAGGCTCAGTTTGTTTGCAAGGGAAATGTAAGGAAGGGAAGAGATTTTTTTTTTAAACCGAAAAAATAAACTTTTGTAATCATTACCCCCACATGATTTATTTTTATAGGTAGGCCCAAAGGAGAGTTAAACTCTTGACCTCTTTATTGTGAAGAGTCGGTCTTTGCCAACTGAACTCCAAATCATTTCATATTTGATTATTAAATGTCACTTTATTTTGCATCCAAATCCCTTGAATTTGAAAAGTAAAATAAAAATTACATCTAAAAGGTATCACTGCTAAATATAATAAGAAATTTAAGTAAGCCAAACAATCATATGTTGACTAATTATTACACAAATTCATTGTTAAGGTTTTAAAAAATTCACTTCTCTTCTATTTGATTTCCCTCGCAACCAAATGGATAGCCTAATGTTAGTGTGTCTATCACTGGTCAGTAGTCACGACACATTTTCGTCAAGTTCCCCTAACCATTTTCGGACACATGTATCCAAATCCTTAAGTGGATCCAACTACTTGACAAGCCAATACCATCATTTTAACAGTAAACATTTGATGGTTTTGTTAACCTAGTAGAATCTTTTCCCAACCATCATAGTCTCTCTATCTAACTTCACAAAATCCAAATTGCTAGCCCACGTAAAAAATGACCCCACATCCTTCGGAGTGGGAATAGTCCCTACAGGCCCCCACAAGCCGTTTCCACTCCAAAGAGAGTGGGAGTCCCAAGGAAGAAAAAACAAGGGTGGTGCCAAGGGGATTCAAACCCATCACGAATCACCAATGGACCAACCCCCCTTGGGGTCAGTCAAGGTTATCTTGTTCATAATTTACACATAAACAGTGATTCTTGAGGAAAGAGTTAAAGACTGTAGTAAGAATCATGGCTTCCATTAAACAAACAGAATTTACTCCATATCACCATTTCTACAAGTTAAATAGGCCCAAGATTAAGGCAGATTGAACTCGATAAAAACTGTTGGGTTTTGCACTATATTAATATGGATGATCTATTAGGTTCATGATGGTTTGGCCCACTTAAAGGGATAGGCTCGGCTCACCTATTGTGGAAATAGTTAAAGCTTGATGGATTATTATACGCAGTCTCTATGATCCCTGTAGTCACATAACATGAGAACACAGTTTGGTCACAGAGCTGTGTAAGAGACTGCAAAAGATCATAGATAACTGATTTTGTTCGTGGAACTAATCTTCAAGTACGAGGAGTAAAGTTTGTGAATTATATTCATGAAGGCTTTCACCTGGGTTGGCATGGAACCATGAATTACGGAGTCAGGACTATATTCATGCTTAGATTGGGTTGATGGTGCTCTCATTAGTCTACATTATGGTTCAATGGTCTAATTTCGGCTCAATGGTCCACTAAGAAAACTGGTTTTAAGGTTGGTAAGATAGGGCTAAGACGCCAAGTGGCTAACCTCATGTTGCTTCAAACAAAACACGCAAAGTAGCTTATGACGAAGTGGACAGACCCATTAATTAGGCATCAAGATTAGATTAGATAAAACTTTAATTGCTACTTATGCCCTATAATGATGGCTGCTAGCTTTATCCTTTTGAATAGAATGATTAGTTACGATATAGATTAATAAATACCTGGCTATATTCTAGTAATCTTCGTTAGATCTTATTAATATGGACCACAAACATGTAAATTATTGAATATATTGTACACATTAATCATATTTTATTTGAATGTAAAAGGTACATTCACTATCCTGGTCAGTGTAGCTTGCACAAGTGCCTCAACCAATGCGATGATGTGCATTGGACATCTAACATGGAGGTTGAATTTATCATTTTGCAGCCCCTTGTGAGAGGACATAAGAAAATGTGCGATTAGAAGTGGGCTTAGGGTTTCATATATGCCCATCCCCTCATTTTTTTTCTTCAAGTTCTTCCATGTACACATTACTTGCTATCTGGAACTTCATAAAACATATACCATTTAGAGGATTATTTTACTCTCTCTCTCTCCATCCATCCAGTGTTTAAAAATAAATGGAAGAGGAATGGGCATGTCACAAACTTTTGGTAAACTAATGATATGCACCAATGATCAATTAGAAGGTTGGACACAAGATGATTTGGGATTCTTTTTTATAGCGTGAGGAAACAGAAAGACGCATGATGGACGCCTGGTGACGTTCCTTTCCCCAAATTTTAAAATTTTAAATAACACATTTACCTTTAATAGAGAAGAGAAAGATTGGAAGACAATAGGATGGAGAAGTAGAGATACCCAAAAGGATAAGCATAGCATATATCACTGTTGGAAAAAGAAAGAGACAAAGGTAAAAGACATGGAAAGGTGAGCAAGGTTTTAAGTATCAACTATCAATATTGGATCAATCGGATCAGTTGGATCGTATCGATATCAATCAGAGTCTAATAGGGTAATATTGATACCAAAAGGTGTCATATGCATGGATTTAATTACCGGTATATGATACTGATCCAGGATTGACTGTATTGGTCTAGATCAATTATTATTATTACCTTTATTTTTCATTAAAAATAAATTTACAATTTTACCCCTAATCTCGATATGGTACCTGATCCCAGATTTGCCAGGTATTACGATCAGTCTCAGCCAATACCAATACGTATCAGCTGATCTAATGACGGTACCTAAAACTATGGTCATATGAAACCATGGATTTAGGTATGGCCAATATCAATTCTTGGCCGACCATAGCCACTCTAGAATTTTTATTAGAAATATCAAATTGTTTATATTATCCAATATTTGGTTTTCATCCACCCCCAAAAATTTGTTTCTCATAACTTTTTTTTGGGTGAATTTGTTTCTCATAACTTGAAATGACCTAACATGGAGTGCAATTGAAATCAATTCTCATCATCACCTTGCGTGATACGTTCTTTCTTGACTTTTCTCTTGTTTCACAATTTGCATTTGTAGTACTTGTATTGTTATGATTATGTTTCATTCCCTTCCTCTTCCCCCACCATTATAAAAGCACTTGGAGAGGGTTTTCTAAACAAGTAGGGTATTCTATAGTTTACACCTTTTCATTTTTATTTATTTTTATTTTATAAAAGGGGAAAAAGAAACTTGAAGACATCGTGGCCCCTACATTTAGACAAAATGAGGGGTGAAATGATATCCCACCCCTAATAAAATGCAGAAAAGCATTCCCATATTAATGTTTCTGCTAGTGTTTTTATTGGCCCACACCCTATTGTGGCGGCCACTCTACCTTCTGGAAATCTTCTTTACAAAATTAGTATTGTTTGGTGGGAGAGTGCATCCTCTGCCAAAATATGTCTCTCTCCTCTTTCATGTGAAATGACCTAGATGGGAGACCGAAAATAATTCTCCCAACCTCAAAGAGCCTTTTCCCAAAAGCATTTTAGTCCCTGTTTTTTCCCACTATTCAGTAGGCCTTCATTTTACACTTTTCAGGTGACAAGTTTATTTGTTGCAAATGGAGCAAATTATTCCTATACAAAGGATTATATTTGTCATGAGATGGCCAATTGAATGGGTTCTACCACATGTTAAAGTAAAATCATAAATTTTGTTTTGTGGTTCTCATGTCAACATACTCTCTCCTCCCGCACCATGTGGACTCTTTGTCAAAATCAACTACTGTGCTGCTATTGGTGTGGCATAGGAGACCCCCTAAAAAAAATAGCATCGAGGGAAATCCATGGTCTTTATTTTCTGAAAAATTCCCTTGACAACCGCTTACCCTTTTTTTTTTCTTTTTTTTTCTTTTTTTAATGAAAAACCAAAATAAATTTATTGAAATAATAATTCTTTCTTTTAACGACCACTTACTCATTAATTCCTAATTGTTAAAACCAATTCGCAAAGATAAGGAAAAAACAAAACATACAACCACACACAAAGACAAAGAATTTAACATAGTTTAGCACAAATATTTACATCCACCCAAGAGAATTATAGATCTTTCCATGATGAAAAAAAAAAAAAAAAAAAACTCTACACCACTATGTACATAACTTTTTGATCTCCTTAATTTGTGTATGCCGATGGTTTCCTTCAATACATAAAGAGGTGCTAACATGTTGGCCTATCGAGTCTAATTGGTCCCCACCAATTTAAATTCATGCATTGTTTTCGCCCATTTAGGTAATCAAGCCTCGTAAACCAGGACAAGGACATGTTTATATTTGGTTGATCAGTTATCAACCCATAATCTAGCTCAAGTAATTGTGGTTATAATCAGTCTTCAAATGGATTAATTGACTAATCATGCTATAAATGATTCTTAAACAGTCCAGAAATGGGTATAATCAATCTAAATTGGCTTAAACAAACTAACCATGCAATAAATGATCAGCTATCAATAGGTCACTATATATGATCGATTCCACCTATTTCAACACTCCTTACAAGTCTATATAAACTCTCTATCATCTTCCTTGCAACACAGTTATGGCCCTCCTAGAAACCCAAAGAACTACACCTTCAAATGAACGTTGTAACCTTTTGAATCTAGTGTTCTTAGTTAAATCAGATTCTTCTTTAGATTTGACATATGTTTACTGCAGTAAAACTTCACACAGTCCTACCAATGCGTGAATCTTTACAGTCCAAATCCCAACATTCATGCTTTTAGTATTGTTTGCCAATTTGATCATACCACATTTTTTTTTTTCTGAAATTACACTACCACTATTCGTGACTTTCATTTGATATGCCCTTGGCCTAACCACCACAAGTAAACAAATCGTTATCCTCCTTTGACATCACCGACCTTGTTATTTCTCTGTTGCATTTCATTTATTAGCAAAACATCAATAACTTTGTCAAGTCTGAAAGTATCATTTCTGAACAGTAGTATAGTTATAATGTGATTAAATGAAAGAGGTAGGGGTAGCGCAGTTGGTGAGTAACGAACTTGGTACAAGTCATAAATTCGGACATCTCACGAGGCACACCTTGGGCCACTCACACGGGGATGTTTAGTGCTCTTCACTGTTTTCAGTTAAAGTTGATTGGTTCTCATTCAACCCCGGTATATCCGGTCCATGTGGTTGTGGGATCAATATGGGCCCGCGGGACTAGTCAAGCAGAAGGCCTAGATACCGGTTGTTAGTAAAAGAAAAAAATGAAAGAGGTAAAGATCAAGTGAATATGAGAAGTGTCTTATCCTCCTTTTTGATCATAACATCAAGAGTGGATAACTTCATTAGTATTGTTTTTAATTCATCTTAGTGTACCTCAATTTTTTCTCATTTCGACAACTGGGGACTATACAAAGGTATTTTAAAAACTAATTAGTTTGTTAATTATATGGACTTACACATGCCTTCAACTTAATCCAAACTTCTTATGAAGCTGCTCATCCAATGATCTTGTGAAGACTGTTATTCATAAGATACAACTAGATTGTGATATTTGTTAGATCTTTCCACTCTATTCACTCATCTTTGTCATCTCGTCAAGCTGTTTAATTTCTTCTTGAGATGTTTGATTGTCTCCTCTAGTATAATAATATTCTTCACCTGTTTTTTTCGTTAACACAAAGTCATATAACCATTGAAGGGTCCTATAGGGAAACTTGAATCCTTTACCGCCTGATTTATCCGATCTTTAACCTCCAAGCCCGTCATTAACCTAAATGAACCCAAGCACCATTGATCTTGCTTGAACTTGTATGATCTACACCAATGAAGTAGAATCTATCCCGCGTTCCTAGTGCCAAAAAACCTTGAAACACTAAATTTTACACATGATCAAGTTTTCCACTTGACCCTCCATTTTTAGGGCACACTGTGTTCCACATTCTCTATCTCTTAGGGCACAGTGGCACACCGTGTCCCACATTCCCCAATTTTTTCTCATCTTTTCCTTTCCTCTTATTTTTTTCCACAATTTCCAACAGTTGCAACACTCTTCCTCTTTCACATAGGTGCAACCTTTCTTTCATAAGGCAGCTATGAGCCCCCTTTTATCTTTTGCAAATTAGAAAAAAAAAAAAAATTCGTCACTAAAAGTATTTTTTCTTGTAGTGTTCTCTCCCACTCGTTGCATATCCTCTCCCTTGTCCCTAACAACAAACAGAGAGAACGAGCAAAACCTATTGAAGGAGAACATATCAAATCATCAAAGCTTGATGTCAACAAACCAAGAGATATCTTTTCCCCCGTCTTCTTCTCTATGGTGCTACCACCTTTGTCTAGAGTAAGAGATCCTTTGTCTAGGGTTCACGCTAACTGTAAAGTCCTGTGGTGCCTTGATATACGCTCTTTTCCCTTTGCCTTCACAACAAATAGAGGTCATCTTCTCTCTTTCTCTTGCACAACACCATCTACAAAAATTGACTGAACATCACTCTAATTCCACTTTTTGGGTTGAATGTTTAAAGACAAGAAAGAAACTAAGAAAGCAAGCAAACACAAATATGAAGAATTAAATGTGGTTCGACACAATGCTTTATCCACATTAGAAAACCAAAGAATTTTTTACTAGCTAGAAAAACAATCTACCCTACTTTCCACATAATCATCTCGTCTCTTTTGCTTATATCTGGAGTTTTTCTTACTGAAACAATTGGGCACCCTAAAAATCTTAAGCCCCATATAAGTACAATTTTATCTTGGTACATGTAATAAACTCAAAACTTGACTCAATTATGTACAAGCCCAATAATAATTGTATGAATCATTACAAAATACAAGACACAAAATTCAGCACTAACATCTAACATATGTCAAGTTGGAATGGCCCTAGTCTTGGCTTCTTTCTTAACTAGTAACACCAAAGCCCAATGTCATTGGTTGTATGTTAAAGTTTCCAACTTAAATGTAAATAAAAAATTAGCACAATAAAGCATTGAGAATATTAAATGAAAATGAAGTCCTAACCAATTGAATGGTGGCAGAACAACCATCTCATCAAGCTTAGCAGCTCAACGGCCGAATAATTCCGAATCGAATTTTTCCGAATTTAATCAAAAATTCTGACCAAATCCGAATTAAAAATAAAATTCGGTAAATTCATGATTTTTTTAAAAGTGAATATAAAAAGCGAATAATTCGGACCGAACCGGATTAAACCGAATTATTTGGTCCACTTAAACAGTATTTAAAAAAAAAACCAAAAAACAAAAAAAAAAATCCAATAAGCTTTTTTGACCGCTTTTTTGACCGAATCCTTAAATTAATCAGTCGAATTATTCCGAATAATTCTCCGCCCGAATAATTCCCGAATCCGAATTTGCTAACTGCTCAACCCACTAATGTATGGCACATGTAGTTCATCTAGAGTTCAAATTTGGCGTATAAGAGGATCCCACCATTTTTCATCTCCTATTTGCTTATA
Organism: Macadamia integrifolia; assembly: GCF_013358625.1. Lineage (NCBI taxonomy): Eukaryota > Viridiplantae > Streptophyta > Magnoliopsida > Proteales > Proteaceae > Macadamia > Macadamia integrifolia. Next base: position 14,493,905 of record NC_056566.1, read on the forward strand.
AAATTTCATCTCAATTTACACATGGAAAAACATATGGTCATAAAATTTAACTAAAAAATTAAAATACCAATAAAATAAGTTGGCCATTAAAAATACCCAACAGATAATATTCTAGTATAAATGAGCCACATGATGAAGTTAGATCACCAAATTTGCATATGGCTAATCTAAAGTGTATCTTACCTATCCATATAATGGAACTTTAAAAAATCATACCCCACACAACACAAATTAGAAGGCTGTGTTCCCAGCCAGACAACTAAATCTTTCCACCAACTTTTTTATTTTTATTTTTTAATTAATTTTTTTCTTTTCAAGTTCCACACTGTGGCCAAATAGGGATCCATAAGAGCCAAACAAGCAACCCATGAGCGGTAGGGTCACTAGCAACACTTGTTACTAACTATTAATCTCCTACTAGTATATATCAAGTAGGTGAGGGTAGAATAGTCGAACCAACAATTTTTCCTGGACTTATATTAGAACTCAACTACTTAATTGTCTGCCATTGAGCTAGAAGCTCATCCCCACTTTCAAAAGAATTGTTGAAAACAAACAAATGGATAATTGAAAATGCCATCACATGAGGTGTGTATAATTGAATTTTTTTCTTTCGAAAAGTTTGGCATGTGACGAGGCCTTATCTATCTAATGGTCAAAATTACTAAATCATCCTTTCACATGACATAATTTTGAAGATCATACCAAAGAACTTTTCAAAAGGCTGGTAAGAAAAAAAAGGAAGAATAATAATAGCCTCAAAACTGAAATGTTCATTAAATATGAGATCTAGTCAAACTAAATGATAACCTTATCCATCCAACTAGTGGAGCCACAAGGAAAATGATGGACCTTGATATTTATCTAAGCCTCTAAATTTGACTTGATCAATCGAAAAATATAATTTTATTCATCCAACAATCAAAAAGTAAGTTGACAATGTAAAGAGAATGATAAGTCTTACAATTGAGATGGACCACTAAATTTGATATTTATTGATTGAAGGATAAGGTTATCTATTCAACGATCACAGTAAGTTATGTTTGACAATATTGATCCTTCCTTGGCAGTGAAGAAAATGTTTTTCTCTTTTGGATATTTTCCTGCTTCAAGTTACTAAGTTTTGTAGGAAGAAAAAAATAATAAGATAATATTTTAGTTTTCATAACAAAACCATGTTAAAGGGCAACTTATATAATTCCCTATACTTAATTAAAAAATATATTAATTAGCATTCTTCTTTGCCTAGACTTTCCTTTTGTGCAATAACCCATATCTTAGATAATTCCTTTTAGCCAAAATATTCAATATCTATTGCTTGCCAAGCACCCTTGGAATAGTATTGTAATATTATCTTATACCTGATGGCTTGTCCAATAAATGGCTAGGATTCGGAATCATTAATGCTTCTACGTTTAATTTGTAATCAAACCATCTTATATTTGCAACGGTTTTGCAACTCATCCCGTTGACAAATTAATTGTGTTAAAGTAGAACTTTGCATCTTTTATTGCTTTTGCCTTAGCCTTTCATCGATATTTCAAATCAAAGGTTTTTTCTTCTCTTTTTTAATTTTTTTGGTGAAAGATTTCAAATCAAGGTTTTTACCCAATCATGATTTTGACCGTCTGATCAAATATTCATTAAAAAAAAATTATCCAGAAATGAACGCTTTCTAGTCACATGGTCTATATCCATATACAAAGAGCGGTGAAATAACACCCAACCGTCATGAAATCCAAAAAACCCATCTCCTGCCGCCATGTGAATCCTTTCATTAGCCCCCATGCTGGCATAGGGATGTGTGAACAAGGAGTCTTTTTTCCCCCCGAAAGTTATATTGTAAACAGGGACATTGTTAGTTTTTCTTGTACTCCACTCATAAAATAAGTGCTTACCTTTACTCTCCAGCTAAGGTTTGGCAAGCTCTATAAAATCTTGCGTAGGCTTGTCATTGGAGTAATGCTTAAGGGATGCTTAGCTTCCTCTTTCTTTTTCTCTCTCATCTTCATATGAAACAAACTTGCTGCCTTCTTATTACTCTGATGAAATTAATTGGTGCTCTCATTTTATCCAAATTGAAAAATGATTTATTATTATGTCACTGTAAAAGTTGTCATTGTTTTGTAAATTTTTTTAATACACCCGTGAAATAGACAAGATTTACTTTCATTGAAAAAAAATATATTTAACACTTTTGACTGTTAATAAGAAAGTCCCAATAAATTATATATGATGCTTAATCCGCTATCTATCTATCAATATGTGTATGTATAGACAAACTTTTTGGAATAATCAATGGTCCCAATATCTATCACATTACAAAAAGAATGGGGCCTGCAAGTTTGTGTATAGGCAGATGTCAATAAGGTCCCTTGTTCACATGTAAATTTTCAATTCAAAGAGAGTTTGCCAAGTGATTAATTTGACTATTGAAGGATATTATATAATAATGTTGCAGTATCGTATACATGAATGGACATATATGAGGGTGCATGGCAATACATAAGAGACTATTTGATTAAATTAGGTTCATAAATTTGACACATGACTAATCATCTATCCAATTGTCAAAATTGCCAAATCATTATTCTTTGTGGCACGCACAATTGAGATCAATCACTTTGATAAACAAGCCCTTCAAATGAGTTTTGTTCCAATACACACATACATTCATCCGCGTATATAAGGCAAAACTTTTCCTTCAACACGGGGTTCAACCACCTATCTTGACTTGATTATTGCTCCCCTATTTTATGAAACCAATAATACCCCCAACTGTTCCTTGATACTTTCTCCACACCATTTGAACCCCTCGATCAAGGAAGAATCCTTTGACCATGGGTGTGGAAAAATTTTGTCCTATATATAATAGTTGGGGATTGCAACTTGGTCGCATAGCTATTGACCAGTGTAGGACCAACTAGGGGAGTTGCATAGGGATCCAACAAGGGGGCATGGTAGTCTTTTTGCCACCTCTTATTTTTAAGAGTAGGGGCTTGTGATCGGGTAGAGTTCTTTTCTCCATATGATGTACACTTTTGTATTAAAATTTTCTTATTGGCATCATATATAGTTGAAAAACCAAGTTTTTTGACTTGACTCGCCCTGCTCAAAACTTGGTGACCGGGGCAAGTCGTGTTGATCATTAATTTTTTAATAAAAATATATACATCCCCCTAAAAATAGAGCTAGTTTTATTATATGGGTAGTATAGTAATTTCATTACCCTTGGAGAGTTTTAAATACATTATGCTTTTTGGACATAACCTGGTGTACGTGTACTTGCTATTCCTTCTTACGTGTTCCTTTTTCCCTTCCCAACAAACACACACATGAAGAGATGGAATGGGTCAAATAAAGACATGAAGAGTTGGAAGAGGGAGAGAGGACCAAACCACGAAGCCCTTAAGTCATAAATGTCATAAATTAAAAAATTTAATATAATTGTGGGTTTGCTGCCTGAGCTTCACTTTAGGTTTTGGGAGAAGAGATTTCAATACCCAAGTTGGGGGTAGAGGACAATGGAGATATAACTAAGATTTATTAAAGGTTTGGCCGATTTAGTATTTTGGGTTAGACCATATTTAAAAGGATGAATTGAATCACTGAGTTCTATGTGACTCGGGAAGCCAACTGTGATCTTACTTTTTTGTCCCTTGTTTTATTCTCAACATATATTTAATATAAGGGTAAAAATGAATTTTCAAGAAGTTGAAAGTCATTTAATTGAATTTTTAATGACGTTCCTTTATAAAATTATAGGTTTATCATCATTAAAAAATCTTTATTAAATGTTTTTTAAATAATACAAAAGGGTAATTATAAAATGTCAGATTTACTCTCATTGAAAAATCTATCTTAAATATTTTTTAAAATAAGACAAAGAGCAATTAAGTGTAAAGCTCTAAATAAACCAATAGATATGTCATTTAGCCAGTCCTATTTGTATATGTACATATATAAAGTAATTTTTCTTGGGCAAAACAAGTATTTTTACATAAAATGTATAGATATAGAGAGAGCCACACTAGGGCACAACTCAAGCCTCAGCGTAGACTTGGCCTTACCTAACTTTTAGGTCTAGAATCCCAACCCTAACTCTGCTAACCCTTGAAATGTTCAATTTAGACTTCAAAAATTTTTGGACAGATTTGAGAGTGTGTCTAGACGTAATAGGTGCAAAAAGACCATGTTGCCCGACGTTGAAGATGCGCATGCGTATGCCCTCCCATTGGCCCTACTTGCTAGCGTGTATGTGCGCCAATGGATAGCATTCTCTTGCCTCCGTCTTTTTTTTTTGCCACTCTCCAATAGGAAAATGACACTTTAGTATTATCTTACCCTCCCATGCGTATTCATTCTAAGGGTATCCTAATGACTTGTGACCATATGTGATTCTCTTGTTGGAGCATGGCCAAACATACTCATTAACAGGCATGGTCTTAGCATTTCCCCTCATGGATGTAGTTCACAATATCAGCATCGATACTAGTCATTCGTGATATGGATACCAATATATATGAGTTGTATCAAGCTAAATGGCTAGTATTGGATGAATATATATATATATATATATATATTATTTTTTTCTTTTAATAACAAAAAATGGATGCTCATACTATTGAAGCTGATCTTCATATCAATATGGAACATGTTGATACCAACATGAATAGATCAATAAGACCAGACCAATCCAATACCAATACTTAAAATCACATTTCTATACTCAATTGCCAAATACAGTTTAGAGTTTAATAATACTTGGCTATGTTTCGAAGGCAAGAAAAGAAAAAAAATCAAAAAATGTTTAATGTTTTTATTTTGGGGGGTAAATTTAAATTCATTCAGATAGAAGATATATGATATACAAGGTTTCACTACAAAGTACCAAAAACCAAGAAATGTAATATGACAATCATATTTTACATGTCATTAATAGGGCCTTTCAGGCTAGGGATGGAAAAACCAAACACTTCCCTATAAATAAAGGTGTAAACAAAACCTTCAAAACTACGGGATACATAAAATATATCCTTGGTTGGAGATATCCTTCTTGATCTCGTTGTTTTGAATAGACCGTATCATGTCGCTTGCCTCAGACAAGAACACGGTATTTTGTCAGTCATCTCACGTGTCCCGACTGCCTCAGAAGACATGGCTTCACTCTCATTCATGAATAAACCATCGAAATTCTTGAAGACCATGTGAATGGCCGACAAGAGTAGCACAGTAAAAAGGTCAATGATTAGAATCTTGAGGACTCCTAATCTTCCGACGATTTCTCTTCCCGTTTGTGCTAGATCGACTTGGAGATTCCCTCCTGGGATGAACCTCCCAATTACAAGGTGAAATTCAAGTGTAGGTATGGTGGAAAGATCCAGTCTCGCCCTCACGAAAACCAACTTGCTTACGTCTGTGGTGACACCAAGATCGTTGTAATTGACCAGCGCATAGAATTCAACGGCATCATCTCCAAGCTTTCTAAACCTCAGCACCCCGAGGTCTGTTTCAAGTACCAGCTCCCAGGTGAAGACCTAGGCCCATTTGATAACGTTTCAAGAAACGCGTTTCTATCATTTTTGTGTCTAGAAACGGCAGAAAATGAACAAAAAACGTTTGACAAACTGTTTCGTTTCACTTGTTTTCAGAAATAGAAAATTGAAATTTCTACCTATTTATAGTTCTAGAAATGCCCTAGACGAAATAAGTTGAACTTGTTTATGCGTTTCTGGAAACGACTACCAGCAATGAAACAAGTTGAACTTGTCTCGCGTTCGGGAGAACTCATCGCAGAATAAACTCATCCTCTCCACCACCACCACCTGTGACGCTTCGTCGCCTTCGTTGGATTTCTGGGAGAAGGCGATGAGAGACACATACTGCTAAAATTTGATACAAAACGTAATCCAATTTTGGAACTTCCATTGTATTTATCACTTGTTGTCGTCGAAGAGCTCTCTTTCTCTCTCTGGGTTTCGCAGTTGCGCTTCGTCTTCTTGGCTGACTCTATAGTCTTCGTATTTATGTGCTTCAAAATGCAGAAAGACACGGACATGGATTTACGTCTCTGAAATTTTTAGTTTCGTTTGATATATTACGGGTGGGGTTGTCTGGAGAGTGAGAGAGAGAGAGGGGATCAGAAGCGAAGAAATGCCACAGTTTCTTCGCGCTTGGTTCCTGATCTTGGCTCTGTATGCCCTGTTCTTTCTAGTGGCTTTTGTGTTTTGTAGCTTACCAGTGATTTTGAACCTAGAATGAGCTTTTCCTGTGAAACACATAATCTATTTAGCTGAGCTTGGAGCTCGTGACAGGGCAAGGCATCGTCGAATCTTGCAGAGTGTCGGTGGGGTTATCGATTTTTCCTCTGGTTGGTCCATGATTTGGCTGTAGTAGTGGTGGTGTTGGAGGAGGTTTTGGCATCAGTTGTCTTGTTGGGTCGGAGATCGCCATTCAAACCCTCATTAGCTAAAGCTGCTTCACTGAAACAGAACAAATTATCAAACACCTTATTTTATGTTTCTGTTTCCAAAAACGGCAATTTCCGTTTCTACCGTTTCTTGAAATAGAAACGGCAGAAATGTTGTCAAACGGGTCCCTAGATTCCCTCATCTCCATCACCACTAGTGAGGATCTCGAGCATATGATGATCAAGAATGTCGAGATTGAGTGTCTTCACCATGCCTCTACAAATCCCGCTCATCTTCATCTCTTCTTGTTCCCAATCAAACTTCCCCTTCTTGTTGAGCCCATAACTGACTAGTTTGGCAAAGCCTTGAATACCTTGCTCATCCAATCTCTAGATGCCTTTTCCCCCCTTGCGGGGCTGTCGATCGCGGACAATGGACTGGGGACCAACACAGACAACTAGGAAGACCGATTGGAAGGTGGTATTCGCCTCTTGGAACCCAAAACCAAGGAGATAGATCGAGAGCCTCATCAAACCACAAACACAACAAACAGATTGGAAAAACTCTACTAAAGAGGTTGTACAATATACCAGGTTGTTGTAAGATGGGCGACAAAGGGCAACAACTACCGGAGGGGAAAATGCATAGTGGAAGATGGGGCGGAGATGCAGTGGAAGAGGAGGAGGGTGAAGAGGACAAATCTACTACAATTCTGCAAACATAACAAATTTGGGCAAGAGAACAAAAAAATGGTGATGAAAACTACAGATCTAACCTCAGAGGGGCGATGGAAGTGGAAATGGAAATGGATTAAGAGAACAACAAGAAGAAGAAAACAAGAAAAACTCGTCACTAGGGTGGTGATGAAGCTACATCTTAACAAAATGGTGATCATCTACAGGTGTTGTCGGTTGCAACAAAGCGAAACATAGTAGGGAAAAGAAAGCTACTTGGTCACGTGGTTCCTGCACCAGATATAGGGAGCATCAAATTACCAACCCACCTCTTATGAACTCAAAAATCCCACAAGTGTGGATGCTCTCATTCCTCCCCCCATGTTGGTTTTGGGGCTCCACTACCAAATAGTGATCTCTTGCCCTAAACCAAGTTAAAAAGCGGGAAAATGCTACCAAGTTGATCAGATGTCCAACTTTTATCACTATCTCTCCCTCCCCTTTGGAAAATGACCCTGCCGCCCTTTGTATCCCATTATTTTATTGGTTGAGTCGCTAGTTCCAAGAAAGCTAGCAGCATGCCCCAACCTTCTCCCTTAAAAAAAAACCCCTAAGGTTGTGTTTGTTCAATGAAGAAAAGTGGAAAAGGAAAAAAGGGGTGGGTTAGTTGGGATGTTTTCTATGAAATATTATAAAACCATGATCGTTTGGTTGTCAAGGGTGGACTTTGTGGGGAAGAGAGGGTAAATCGCTTGGGTATACAATGTTTGACTTGATTCACAGCAAACACACGGATGGATGATGAATAAGAGCAAAAGAGGGTTTTAGTATTGCCGAGGGTCTCAATGATAGATGGATGATGAGTGAGAGAGCACTGTTTGATGCCTAAGCCGGCAAGGGTGCTGAGTTTGAAATTTGAAGTCGAAGAGTATTGAGAAGATGGTTTCTTCTATTGCATAAGCAAAGAAACGAAGAAGAAGAAGAAGAGGAGACAATGTTGAAATCCTTTCCTTTGCTTTCGGCAAGTGTTGCCTCCACATTGAACCCACACTCCACACCTTTCATCCCAACCCTAGCACCCCTCGCCCCAACCCCAATGCCCCTCGTCTCCTTGACTCCACCTTGGCCCTCCTCGATTGTCTCCATGAAGAAGAAGACGAAGAAAAAAAAATGTAAATTAATTATTTAATTATTATGAGACCCACAAATATGGGTTTTCTATTTAATCCCTTCCTTTCTTTTTTGTGTTTCCTCACCCCACTTATAGGGGATTTCACCCACTCAATTATCTCACCTCTTTTTCTCCATGAAACAAACTAGGTTTCTAGAACAACTCACCTGGCTAAACCCGGCCGGTTGGCCCGAGGTGGGATTGGGGTGAGCACGAGGTGCACTATCTCTCACTCCCTCCACAAGCAATGAAATATGACATAGGGAAGAGTGAATCTGACGTAAGACGACAAACACCAAACACCAAAAAAATTTTCAAAAAACTTATTAGCGCCAAAAAAACCATAAAAACCCACAAACAAAATACATTGGTGCATTGCGAAAGGAAAGGTTGTTTTAATAAATTCACCATGACACTTGATATCCACATGGTGTCATCAATTGTACACTTGTCAGCTCTGGGCCCCACATATTCCTACAATTTTCATTGGGTAGATACGTACTCCCATGTCCACAACACAACGGACCAGATCCCCTCTCTCTCATGTTCTTCTTTGTACACCCTAAAGCCTAAACTGAAATCATTATCACTTATCAGATTTTCAATCACGAAGTTCACTCTTTTTAGTTACAAAAAGAGAAAAAAGGGTGAATCCGCCATGGCCGCACTTACCAAGCTCTGCAACTAACTACTACACCGACACAGCTCATTTCAATTAAATTTTCCGTTTTCAGCCATTTTCTGTTGTAAGATTTCTACATGAGTACCACAAGATGAGATCTTTAATTCCATACCTAGATACCCAAGTGTTCATTTGAAGAAAGTTTGTATTTTTCAGTTATTTTTTCGTAAAATTTCTTCCACAACACTGGGATCTGTATACCTCGGCATCTGCACATTTGAAGAAATCTTTGTTTATTTTTGTCAATTTTTCGTTAGATTTCTACTGCAACAACACTAGATGGGATCTTTGGTTCCATATCTGGACCTGAACCTTCTCCCTGACCACAATATAATTACCCCCAAAGTTGAGCCTAAGCTTGAGCCCTTATACGAAGAACCCTACTTCTCAACTCCGAATGCTAATTCCAGTTCTTACTCTAACCCTGATCCTGGGTATTACCCTGAGTCTGGTTCTGATGCTATCCAAGAAATCTCTCCGGTTTCAGAAATTACAGCCGAAGGAAATGATGTATATTCGGAATACTACAGGATTACCCAGCTTTTTCAGTCTGCTTTCGCTAAGAAACTGCAACAGTACTCCGATTTGACGGCTGTGGAACCGAACTCACTTGCCATTGTTCCTCAGCCGGAGCAAACTAGCGTCTCTAGGGCTGTCGCGAAGTACAAGAAGCACAGTCGGTCGGGGGAGATGATTAGGGTTACTACTCTTGGGGCTGAAGATGCTAGGTACTTTCGGAATTTGGTTCGGAGGACGAGGATGCTTTATGACTCTCTGCGGATCATAACTAATGCGGAAGATGAAAGAGTGGAAACTAATGGTAGGAAAACAAGGGGGGATTTGAGGGCCGCTTCGTTGATGAGGACTCGGGGTCTGTGGCTGAACAGGGACAAGAGAATAATTGGTGCGATTCCAGGGATTTGCGTTGGTGATGTCTTTTTTTATCGGATGGAGTTGTGCGTGATTGGATTGCATGGGCAGCTTCAAGCTGGAATCGATTATGTCACGGCAAGTCAGAGTTCAAATGGCGAGCCGATTGCGACGAGCATTGTTGTTTCTGGTGGGTACGAGGATGATGAAGATGCAGGTGATGTGATAATCTACACTGGTCAAGGTGGACAAGATAAGCAATTTGCGAGACAATGCGTTCACCAGAAGCTTGAAGGGGGCAATCTTGCGTTGGAGCGGAGCAGGTATTACGGAATTGAGATAAGGGTCATTCGGGGTTTTAAATATGAGAGAAGTATTACCAGTAAGATCTATGTTTATGATGGTCTATATAGAATTATTGATTGCTGGTTTGATGTTGGTAAGTCCGGTTTTGGTGTGTACAAATATAAGCTTTTAAGAATGGCTGATCAACCTGAAATGGGCAGTGTTTTACTGAAACTTGCTGAGAATCTGAGGATAAAACCTTTGGAAGCCAGGCCATCTGGTTACCTCAGTCTTGATATCTCCAAAGGAAGGGAAAAATTGCCCGTTTTGCTGTTTAATGACATTGATTCTGATCAAGAGCCAACGCTCTTTGAGTATCTTGTGAAGCCTGTGTTCCCGCCTCCTGCATTTCAGCATTTGGGTAATAGTATCGGGTGTAATTGTGTTTCTGGTTGTTCCTCTGGTTGTTTTTGTGCTCAGAGAAATGGTGGAGAGTTTCCTTATGACCGCAATGGGATTCTCTTGAGGGGGAAGCCTTTGATACTTGAATGTGGTAGCTTTTGTCGCTGTCCACCTAATTGCCAGAATCGTGTGACTCAAAAGGGTTTGAGGCATCGATTAGAAGTATTTAGATCAAGGGAAACGGGCTGGGGAGTTAGATCCTTGGATTTGATTCACGCTGGTTCCTTTATTTGTGAATATGCTGGCGTCATGCTTGCTGGAGAACAAGTGGCATTATTTACAATGAATGGTGATAGTTTGGTCTATCCTAGTCGTTTTCCTACTAGATGGATGGAATGGGGGGACTTGTCTGAAGTTTTCCCTGAATTTGTAAGGCCATCAAACTCCTCTATTCCTCCGTTGGATTTTGCAATGGATGTATCAGCAATGAGAAATGTTGCTTGCTATGTCAGCCATAGTTCAACTCCTAATGTTATGGTGCAATTTGTATTATATGATCACCACAATATACTGTATCCTCATCTTATGCTATTTGCGTTGGAAAACATCCCACCTTTAAGAGAGCTCAGCCTTGATTATGGAGTGTCCTGTGATTGGACAGGAAAACTTGCTATTTGCAACTGAGAACATTCTGAAGAGGTGGGAGATTTTGTGATTTTATGGTTCTTTGTTTTTTGAGAAAATGATGCCTCGAGCTGTTTCTGGGATCAACTCAGCTTCCTCTAAAGGTAATTCTCAGATCTTCTTAATTGTTTGGACCATAGACATGTATATTCTTATTTTAGCCGTATGGTTTTTGATTAATGCTGGTACATGTTATTCAGTGTTCTATCACAAAAAACATTGTTTATAGTTTGTGACTTATGGATAACAATTTCTTCATTTACTTTATGTTTTTCTTGTGGCTCATTAGCTCTAGAGTGTTGTGTGATCGATGTATTCTCTTAAAAATTAGAGAAAAACAGTCATACGAGCTGTCTGATGTGTGGTTTGGAATGTTGGGCAGTTAAGAAGCATCATGTGGATAAACTCAATGTAGTGGAGATGAGGATGTTGTGATGGATGAGTGGTAAAACTAGGAAGGATAAAGTAAGAAATGATTATATTAGAGCTGGTTTGGGAGTAGCTCCGATATATGATAAGCTATGAGAAATTCGTTTGAGGTGGTGTGGCCATGTTTAATGGAGGCCTTTGGATGTTCAAGTACGAAGGAGTGATTTGATTTAGATTGAAAGATCTGAAAGAGCGGCAGACCTAAAATGACCCTAGGAGAAGTGGTGATAAAAAACATGCATAGCTTAGGCCTTGTACCAAGTATTACGTCGAATAGAGATGATTGGAGGGCGAGGATCCATGTAGCCGACCCCATTTAGGTTGGATAAGACTGAATTGTTGTTGTTGCTTGTGGTTCATTAACTACATTTGTTTTCCCTGGTAACTTTTGTTCATTGTGCCGCTTTATAGAACAGCCAATCTTGTGTGTCAAGATAAAAGCGTGGAAAATTACTTGAGGCAAAGAAATAGGAGGGTCTTACTACTCCCATTGTCACTGTTTATGCATCATTCGTTTTGAGACATCTTTTCCTGCATGGATCCTTGTTACTTTTACCCTTGAGTTGAGACAAAGAAGTCTATGCATTAGAGTTTAGATAATCATGATTCTAACATGTTTGCCAATTATCATCTTCTTATTATCTCATCCTTTTTTAGTGTACTGTTGAGAATTTGGTATTCTACACCGAACTGTGAAGGACATATATTTCTGCTGCTTGATGTTACCGACTTACCATAGAGTTGAAACGTCCCTGTTATTTATCAAGGTTTTTTCCTCTCTTTTTTCTTCAAAGCAATTAATAATATGTTTCATGAAGTCATTGACACTGCTTGATTTATGCTTTCATTTTCTTCTGGTTTCTGTTCACAGTATAAACATCTTTTTTTATCATTTAAAAATATTTTGAGTCCTAATTGTTCTATTTCGTGGTAGGCTACATGCAGACCTACCCATGGTCTTTATTGCTTAGAGAAAGCACATGTTATGGTCCCTAACTTCCCATATAGATAATTTGGTGGTCGTGGAAGAGAAAAAGGATATATATATATATATTAATAGATATTAGTGATTGAGGACATATATGGTAATTATAGTATGAATAATTGGGGGGAAACAAACAAAGTTTTATATTAAGTTCAACTGTGGGTGTTTATATTGAGCCTTTTATATTTTTGCGTTGGTCATGGATGGGTTGGCTGTGTGCATTTATCAGGTCCTGTTGTTCTGTTTTTTGTTGATGATATTGCTTTATATCGGAGAGGCTATAGAGGGGATGTGTACCACCTTAGGACACACTTTTGATGACATAGGGTACAAACCCTAATAATCATGAACTGAGATGATTTTGATAATATAGTTTTGTTGATAAAATTTTGTCATCAAATTAAGTTATCCCATATTTTCAGCAAGGTTTAAATACTTGGAATCAGGTACTGTATCCGTCTCCCATTGATTCCGATGTGAATCGTCCTTGAAATGCCAGGAATTGGTTGGACATGGCTGTAATTGGCCGGACTTGGCCCAACTCAGTAGGATACAATAAGCCTAGAATTGGGTTAATCAGAATTGGCCGATTCTAATCCAAGTTTTGAAATGACGATTTAACTCTTCTTTTTTTTTTTTTTTTTTTTAAGACTATATAATTCCCCTTGCATTGACTAAAATAGAATTTATATAGAAAACAGATTGCCGAGATGAATTTCCAAATTCTCTAACCCCTTTTTGCTTTGAGCCCTTAGTGTCTATGCTTCACAAGAGTCTTGAGGCTTTTAGGAGGGACCCATGACATCCCATGGTTCACCACAAATTGGACTGGAAAGGCAACGGAAGAAATCACAATACAAAAGCGATTTGCTCATCAATAAGAGCGTATTGCTTGCGCAGAACACACCTGTTTGGAATTTGGTGTTTTCAATGGAAGGAGGATTCTATTTGTTTGATTGCCTGTGGAAGAGATTCTGGATTTGATGCCAGGACTCTCAATGAAATGATATACCAACTGGCTTGCCAAAGAAATACTAACATAGTTTTTAAGGCGGTAAGGCGACGGAGGCGTTTGAGGGTCTTTCGGAGCACCTTAGCGATAAGATGGGCATAAAGCGTCGCCTTATTGACTAAAGCGTTCCTGTGTAATTTTTCTATAAAACCAATTTACTTGGCTCAAATCCTAGTTGAATTCTATTACTCATATGTTAAATAAATATTAAAGGTTCATATTCATACCAATGTAAGATATTCATCAAGAAAACAAATCAATAAAGTGAATAAACTATGTTCATCTTCATCAATCATCAATCATCAATCATCAATCATCAATCATCAATAATCATAACATATTAACATATAATATAAATATATAATTATGAAACAAAATTATAAATATAAAGAAAAAAAAGACAAAAAATATACAAGTATTTATTATACTTATCTCTATGATGCCAGAATGAGTGCCTAAACCCTAAGGTTATCCACTATATTTCTACTCCTGTCAAAGAAGTAATTAAGAAATTAGAATTAAAACAGATCGAAAGTAAAAATCGAGATGCCAAATTAAATGGATGAGAAGTGACTAACCTGGGGATCCTTAATCATTCTAAAAAATCTCAATGAAGAAAAAACATATAATAAACTAAAATGCTAAAAATTTAGTAAACAATGAAAGTCAAATACTTAAAAGTTCAAGGACTCAAAAAAACTTTAAAGTTCAAAGACTCAAAATACTTTAAAGTTCAAAGACTCAGACTTTCAAGTTTCAATCCAAATCAGTAATTAAATTAAGGGTAATTTACAACGCCAACCCTTGGAGAATGCCAATATTATAGGAACACCCCCTCTCTTTCACCAAATTAGACTTAGACCCCCTACCGTCAATCTCTGTTACAGAATATACGAAGAATGCTGATATCAGCAGTTCATTTCTTTTCTAAATACCATTTTGCCCTTAAAAATAGTGAAGTACAAAATTACCCTCATTGCTTGTAGTCCCCAAATCTATTTCACTACAACCTTAACTTACTCTCACTTCATAACATGTCATGAGTTAGTCTCACTGAGTTGGAGAAGAAGATCCTCAGGGCTTTTTAGATCGGCGATTGCAACCCCCTTCCGGTGACGGTGACTATGGTGGCTGCAAGAATCATAGACTCACTCCCATAAATATTTAATAAACAAATTTTCCTTATTTTACTTCACAACCCAAGCCGAGATCCAGGAATCCTACTTAATTGAAACTCAGAATCATGTATAATGCATCCATATGCAACCTCAATTCACAAGGCCTTTTTCTTTTTTATTTGGCACTACAAACATCCATTACTGCTTTATCGATCCCAACCACTATCATCTTCTCACACCAAAGTTACAAGCAAAGCATATATAGGGAAAAGACGGAAGTAATACCATAAGAAATTGAAGCTTCTCACCAAAACTTGCTGGAAAAATCACGAGCCCATGTAAACTAAACCATAAAGCAACTCTGTACGAAAGGATTTCTCTACCAAACTACCCCATTCCATTCAAGCACAACGCAATGAGATTGAACAAATGATTTATGAGATTCTAAAAAAAATGGAACATTGAACTGGTCCAACCAGAAGAAGGTGCAGAAAAACAAAGCTCCGAAGTTCCAGAAAAACCAAACAGCAGAGAACAACTAGAGGAATCGAAAGAACCCGATCTCTGTAAAATTCTCCTCAAACAGCAATGAACAAAACCCGAGCAACAGAACCCAAGTAGAAAGACGTATCCGAGTAAAACTCACAGTAGATTTAACAACTATAGCTTCAGCTTCCTCGTCAGGAACTCTGTGGTTCTCTGAGGAGAACCGGTGGTAATCATCGGTAGGTATGAATAGCGGTTTCATGGACAAGAAGGGAAGGTGATGCTTCAACGGTGGCTGTTGCTGCTGTTGGAGGATCTGCCCCGACGGCTCCGCTGAGGGATTTGAGCTCTGGCACCAGACATCAAACTTTGAGCAGATTTTTCATCTGATGGTAGGAGTCCAAAAAAAAAAAAAAATCCTTGTCTTCGATTTCAACGCGATCTAGATCAAGACCTCTGAAAAACAAAGCTGCTAAAGTTTTCGACGTTCAAAGTAGATGATAGATCGAAGCAAATTAGGGGAGAAATTGAGCGAATTCTACAGAGAGAATGGGATCTAAGACTGTTTGGGGGAAAGAGAAGAGATGGTTATTTTTGGGATAATAAGATAAGGGTATTTTACTCATAAAGGCTAAAGTGTCATTTCATAGCATCACTTAACCGAGACTGACGGTAAGGGGTCTGAGTTTAATTTGGTGAAAGAGAGGGGGTGTTCCTATAATACTGGCAGTCTCCAGGGGGTCGCATTGTAAATTACCCTTAATTTAAAATCTTTTTCTTCTACATTTTGTTGCTGGCTTGCATCATTTGGAGCTATGCCATAATCGTCCTTAATGTTTTCATTATAACGAATATCCTCTTCACTCATCTCATAGGATTCTTCATTTGAAGAATCCTCAAGCTCAACCCTCTTACCACGCCGGGTATAGCAAAGATTGGTTCCACCGGCAGATGCTGGAGCCCTCCTTGGTCTATTATGGCCTTGATATGATGAAGATGCCCCAAGTGCTCTATCAACATCTCTCCAAGTGAGATCATTCTTAGGATGAACTAATTCATCCTCTGATTCACCAATCATCCACTCACTACTCCAATTAAGCTCATCAAGCAACAATGGATTGTAGTTTCTGCATTGTTCTTTTCTTTCTTGGAACCTTGCTTGAAGTCGGCGATTATACTGAATGTAGACAAGATCATTTAAAGGTTTTAAAACTCAATCTTGCCAGCCATCTCGCTATCCCAAAAAAAGGAGATATGGCAAGATCTCGGCGAGATCTTGCAGAAACCTTGTATTTTTCGGGTGAACCTTGTATTTTTCGGGTGGTCGATTCGCTGGTAGATCTCAGTGGGCATATGGCCTTTGTAGGCCTTGAAACTGTGTATTTACCCTATTTTAGCCATTCTAAACACAAAGGAAACATCAGATTTGCAAAAAACAAACTCAAAATGGTACTTTGACTTCGTACCCTATGTAAGTAGTCTCCGACTCTTTGGACCTTAGGCTAGTATGCTCTATTCCACAATCCACATTCCAAAATCAACACATGACACAACATAATCATAAGAATTTAAAAGACATCATATATAAGAAAAGTAACTCCAAATGTAGATGAGGAGGTAATATTTTCTACTCTTTAAACTTTAATGAGTGTAGGACTGGAGATCGTCAAGCGAAAGCACCAAAGTCCTTCCTCCTTGGTGTTTTTTCTTCAAAAAAGTTGAGAGGCGAGATTTGGCGAGATATAGCGAGATCTGGTGAGATCTCGACGAGATTTCGAAATCTCGCTCGAGATTTGGTCGGTTTTCTGTCTCGCCAGTTGGGACATCTCGCCTTTTGGAAATAACGAGATCTCATCGAGTTCTTAAACCATGGATCATTTAACCATTGATGCTCTAACCTATTCTTCTTCTTGGTGTGAATTTGAAAAACATTAATAATATGATGTTATCTACTTATCTTCAATAAAACCATATTAAGTGAAGAACAAGTACTCATAACTCAATATTCACAAATTCAAATGTGCTCCAATTACGCTGACAACCAGAAGATGAGCAACAAAGACCAAGTATGCGCAATGTAAGCTTTGAAAGGTCAAGAGCAGTACTTCCATGTCGAGACCACCAAGAGACTATAAATATATAATATAAAAAAAAAATAGTTTAAGTAAAAAATCAAAGTACAAAGTTCTAAACTAATTAGAACTTTAAAAGGAAATATACTTACTAGGATTCAACTTGTCCCTTTGTCTAATCGTCATGTCCTTTGAAAAACTTCCTTGAGCAGTGGTATACTTGTCAATCTGGAGAATGATCTTATCTTGCAAGGTCTCATCAAGCACCAACCTTACAAGCAAGGTTCACGGTATCAGGTTTCAACCTTCGGGGAGATAGAAATTTCGGTGGAAATCTGGGAAATTTCGAGGATACTGGGGAATTTTTTTCGGTATGATGGAAACTTAGGTTTCAACCCCCAAACAGTGTTTTTTTTGTCTGATTTTTTGTGTTCTTCGTATTTTAAACATTTCTAACACATTCACATCATTAGTTTCATAAAAAAACACATAAAGTCTTACTTGTGTGGTGAACCAAAGGTTCGATAATCATTACGCTGACTTGTTGGCTTAAATTCTAAAACTTTACTATATAATGATTATATATAGTTTAGAATCTATATCAAAACAGAAGACATAATCCAAATGATCCAAAATCGATAAAAATATTACATCATCAACAGTTATCTATCAACGTTGAACAGTAATGACTCAATTACTCAACACTTGAAAATAGTGACTCAATTCCAAGTAGAGTGTCTAGGCGGTTCCATCCAAGTAGTGACTCACTACCCTCAAGGCACGCATGTTATTTTTTCTAACATTATATATTAAGCTATGTATACCTTTTATCATAAAAAATCAACATTAAGCCACATCAAGTCATTAAAATCAACATTTAGGCACATCAGATCATAAAAAATAAACATTAAGTTACATTAAGTTATAAAGAATCAACATTTAGAGGAATGATTATGTTCTATAATAAGTTTGACTGGTCAAATGATTTTTATTTTTATATGAAACTTTTTGTATTAGGTATAACATAAAACCAGCTTTCCAACAAGTCTAAGATTACTTAAATCTGATTTGTAATGACATAGTTATGGTCAAACTTATTTTAAAGCCCGCGAATGCTGTTAAAATCGCCTGAATGAAAATAATTTTAGGGATAGCAAAACAAAAGTTTATTTTACCGGACTTTTGGTTTTTAACAATGTTTTAATATTATAGGATTTATAAAATTTTCATAATTAAGAAAAACCCCGGCATTTAAAAGCTGAAAATTGCCCCTATAACCAAAATCTAGTTTTTGTTCTTCGACTAGGAGGTTGACTTTTTATCCTTTAGGAATTTGATTTTTAAACTATTCTTATTGGATTCAAATAGGAGGTATTTTCTTATTTATGAATAATATCTTAAGTAAATGAAAATGTTATTTCATTTACTTATTGGAATCAAATAGGGGATATTTCCTTATTTATGAATAATATCTTAAGTAAATGAAAATGTTATTTCATTTACTTAAATGATATTTGGCATAAATAAGTGCCAAAAAATGAAAATCTCCATTGTTTCCCTAAGTTTCCCACACTTGGGAGACAAAATGCACAAGTGAAGGTCGAAATTTCCCATGTTTCGATCGAAACATGGGAATTTTGGTCAAAACCTGTCGAAACCAGTTGAAACTAGGTCGAAATAGGAGATTTTTAAAATCCCCTATGGTTTCGTTTCGACCTGTGTCAATACCTGCGAAACATGCGAAATTTCACATGTTTCGCTCGAGTTTACGAACCATCCTTACAAGAACATCATTGAAGGCATCATTTGCTTTTTGAGCTAAGTCCAACTTATTATCTGGATTATCTGATATTGCCTTAAAGAACTTGTTTGGATTGAGGAAAAAGGCAGCTAAATATATTGGTCCATTCATCATAGTCTCACAACGGTGATCAACAATCGCTATAATTTTCTTCAATTTCCTTTCATTCTCTCCAAATTTTTTTTTTGATATTCTTCTTTGCCACTTGTATTGCCATATATATTTCAGGCATAACAGGCAACTCATCACCATCTACAATCCTCAAGAGTTGAAGAAGAGGCTGTGATGCTCTTATACAATTCATCACACCATTCCAGAATGTTATAGCAAACACAGTCTCAGAAGCTTTCTTCTTTGCCTCTGCAGATGCAAGCTTAGAATGGGACCATTCATCATCAACAAATAATTTTTTCAAAGATTCTTTGTGCTTGTATAAGCTCTGGAGTGATAAAAAGGAAGAGGCAAATCTAGTCACTCCAGCCCTCACCAAGTCTCCCCCTGTTTTTTGCCTCATAGTTTCAAGAAGGTGAGTGTGCCTGTAGATGAATGCAGTTAATTTCCTGCCCTTCGATATAACAGACATATAGGAGCACAATTTGCCTATTTCCTCCATCATGGTCTATGCAATGAGCTACACATGGACTCCAAAACAACCTCTTCCTTTTCTCCATTAGTAGTCGACCCGCTGCAACATAGTTGGCAGCATTATCAGAGACTACTTGAATCACATAATCTTCACCAATCTCTTCAATTTTACTATCAAGTAGCTTAAATAACATTTCAGATGTTTGTGATTGGTTAGATGCATCCACAGACTCCAAAAAAAAAATCCTCTCCGGACAGTTGACAAAAAAATTAATTAGGTGCCTTCCTCTCTTGTTTGTCCACCCATCAGACATGAGTGTGCACCCATATTTCCTCCAATATCCTTGATACTTCACCTTTAACTCATCAATTTTATCATTTTCAGACTTCAATAGAGGGCTAGAGGCCCCCTATAGTCATGAATTAAAGGGGGATTGAAACCTGATCCATATTGACCAATAGCCTCTACCAATTCCTCAAAACTCCTTAACTTCAAAGCATTAAATGGAACACCGCTCTCATAAGCCCACCTTGCAAAGTAAGAACAAAGTTTATCTCTTTCTTCTTCTCCTCTTACACGGTTTTCCATTGTTGTCTGATATGGACCTTTATCCTGCCTATCTGCAACCACTTCTTCAGGAGTCCTCTTTACATGCTTATCCATGGGACCCCTTACTTCTTGTTTGGATTGTGCTTGAATGATAGCTTTATTTCTTCTTGAAGTTGTCCCAGAGCTAGGGATAGGACATGAGACCCCGAAATCGGATACTATATTCTCTTGTGGTCCCATTACTTCTGTAGGTTCATCACTAATGTCCAAATCATCCAAACAATCAAGGTTTCTCTTCCTCTGGTTCTTTAAGATTGCATCTCTCATCTCTTTAACAATTGCTTTCGTTGTTTTCGCACACTTGGCTACATCTCCATAACCACCAATAAGATGTTGCTTCAATCGTTTTATTCCTCCCTTGACATCCTTCCCACAAAGGGTACACTTAATCCAATTTCTTTCTGATTTGTCAGGCCAATACCCATATTTCCATCCAGGATCATTTGATTTAGCTCTCCTTTTTGGATCCTTGCTTGGATCAATCATTGACTATGCAGTACTTGTATTTTCACCCCCATTGCTACCACCAACTGTTTCCATAGATGAGTAGATGAAAATTTGTCTACAAATACAATTATACACATTTTCACATTAGACAAAATAGAATAATGTTGAAGAAAGACAATAGATGATTGATTTGCTTTAGGCTTTTGAAAACACTGACTAAACTAGAGCTGAGAACTAGCAAACAGAATTAAAAATTGAAATCAAAATAGGGCATATTGATTCCAAGAAAATGAAGAAAAAAATATGAAGAAGAAAAAAAAAAAGTATC
Organism: Macadamia integrifolia; assembly: GCF_013358625.1. NCBI lineage: Eukaryota > Viridiplantae > Streptophyta > Magnoliopsida > Proteales > Proteaceae > Macadamia > Macadamia integrifolia. The sequence continues at coordinate 14,514,956 of NC_056566.1, forward strand.
GCATCAGAAGTTGCAGAAGTGCAGAACAGAAGAAGAAGAAGAAAGAAGAAGAAAGAAGCGAGAAGAAGAAGAAAGAAGGTTTGTGAAATTCTTCAGTTTAAAAATTTGGTCAATTTGTGTATCTCTGCCATTTTCAGTTGTTTTGACCGAAAATTGCAGAAAATTTACAGTTGTTAACAACCCTGTGGCAGCCATTGAAGACCTTAGTCTGGACAGTAGTTCGAGTACCACAGGTAGCAACACAGAGACCAAATTAACCTAAGATTTGGGGGCTTTATTTCGCTCCCCAAAAGGGACCTTCGATCAAGAGAGCAAGGCCTGATCAAACCTGCGCTGAGAGTTCACTGAAATCTCCAGTTGCAGACGTGCAAAACAGAAGAAAGAAGAAGAAAGAAGAAAGAAGAAGAAGAAGGAGAAGACAGAAGACAGAAGCGAGAAGCGAGAAGGATAAAAAAAACACTCACAGTCACCGTAGTTGCAGAACAGAAGAAGAAGAAGAAGAAGAAGAAGAAGAAGAAGAAGAAGAAAAAAACCGTAGTTGCAGAACAACAGAACAGAAGAAGAAGAGAAAAATGAGAAGAAAAAAAAGAAAAAGAAAACACTCACCGACTCACCGTAGTTGTAGAACAGAAGAAGGAAAAAAAAAACACTCATCGACTCACCGTAGTTGTAGAACAGAAGAAGAAGGAAAAAAAAAAATCATCGAGTCACCGTAGTTGCAGAACAGAAGAAGAAGAAGAAGAAGAAAACAACACTCACCGTAGTTGCAGAACAGATGAAGAAGAAGAAGAAAGAAAAAAAAGGGAAAAAAAAATAAAAAAACTAACCATAGTTACAGAATAGAAGAAGAAGAAAGGAAAAAAAAAACTCACCGTAGACTGTAGTTGCAGAACAAAAGAAGAAGAAGAAAAAAATGAGAAGAAAGAAGTGAGAAGAAGAAGAAGGAAGAAGAAGAAAGAAGCCAAAAGCGAGAAGAAGAAAGAAAAAAAAAAACTCACCGTAGCCGGTAGCTCTGGAACAGAAGAAGAAGAAGAAAGAAGCGAGAACCAAGAAGAAGAAGAAGAAAAAAACTGAGAAGAAGAAGAAAGAAGCGAAAAAAAAAAAAAAAAACACAAAAACATACCTGTAGAGGGGCTACGACTGTTCGTTGAGTAAGCTCATCGCTGCTGGAGAAAAATGGTCGCCTGGGGCCTTGGATCAGTGGTTCTTCCTTGTTCCTTGATCCCTTCTCAAAACCCTTGGCAAAATCCAAACCCTGTGTTGTGAATCGTGTTTTTGTTTTGGTTATTTTTGGTGGAGTAAAGCTGATCCTATACATCACAAGTGTTAACAAAACCATACACCTACCAATAAAAACTTTATATTTGGAATCTTCATCAAGCATAAGGCGACCACCTTTGTCGTAAGTCGTCCTAAGGCGTCTTAAGGCGACGCCTTATAGCGCCTTATGCTATAAGGGGACCGCCATAGCCACTTCACGTAAGGCAGAGCACTGCCTTACCATCTCTAACGCCAAGGCGCTGCTCGCCTTACCAGTGCCTTAAAAACTATGAACACTAAAGCTACTGGGTTTAGACAGGCCTCTTGAGAGGGACATCAGTGCTCTAAAGGAAGATGAGCTGGTAATGATAAACCATCCAGATTGTGGAAGGAAGGTAAAAAATCACTGTCTTTGGAAAGGCATCTCAGGTTCTGGGTTTAAAAAAAGCTGAAATTTCAAAATTAATGGATACAACAACAACAATGAACAACAAAGACAATGATTTTTCTGTATGGATAGAGATCCAAAAGGAAATATTTTGTAAGCTTGAAATTTTGGCTGAAATTTCACTCATTTTCTTATGAATATTTTATACCAAATAAAATTTCAGACCCTATGGTTCAAGTGATTGAGTAGTTTTTCCAGATGATCTGCTTGCAATCTTCTAGATCCTTTAAATTTGAGGAAAATGTTACGTACCTATTATTAAGCAGAGATGACAGTAAAGTGATGTGTTGTATGTAGTTATTTTGGATGGAGAGATAAATGGTCATTGGTGGTTATTTAGTGACGGTGGTTAATTGTAATGAGTAGTTACTTATCATGTAGTGATTGGGGATATCACAAATAGGTAGTGGAAGATAACTAAGGAGCATAGCTACGTTGTTGTTATGGAAATGGTTCTAGTATTTGACGTCTTTAAACCACTATTGTTATGAGGAAAATGGTATTGAAGTATTGGATTCCCTTAAATCTCTCTTAAGAAAGAGGTTAGCGACCTCCAAATTGCAGTGAAGTGAACTGAGTTATTATCTTGCTTATCCATTTTATCTTGTTCAAGATAGGTAAGATAGTGCACATACCAGCCTGGTGTCAGAGGCGCCGAATGGTCCGAAGGGTAGAGAGGCTTGAGGAGGACATGAATTCACTCAATGAAGGGCAGCAGTGGATTCTATAGGAGCAACAAAAAAAATCTTTGATAAGCTCAATGATCTCTTCGAAAAATTCAGCACTTCTTCTATTCCTAGTTACCGTGAAGTTGGCGAGAATTCACGAGCTTCTACTCAACCCCACAATATGTGACCGCCCGACATGCCACCAATTCTCAGCAATCCTTCATACCCAAACTAGTTAAGTTGGACTTCCCTCGATACCACAAGGAGAAAGATACAACTAGTTGGACTTGTCGGCCTGAGTTTCATTAGACGCCGTCAAAGGAGAGGGTGACACTAGCCTCATTTCATTTGGAAGGGGATGCACAGTTATGGTTTCAAATCTTCAAACAAGACCAAGAGGTGGTGACTTGGCGGGCATTTTGCAACGACCTACACTCTCAGTTCTCGCCAACTCCCTTTCAAGATTTCTTCAGGGAATTAGCCAAGTTGCAACAAATTTTCATTGTTCGAGATTACCGATCCCAATCGAGAAGTTGCTTTCAAAGGTGGGTCCCTTGCCGCCGCCAAGGCAGTTTCAGTTTATTCATTAGTGGGTTAAAGGACCAGATCAAGGCCGATCTACTTGCTAGTCTCCCTACCACTCTCTCTGCCGCCATTGGTTTATCCAGAGTACAAGACTATATAGTGTATAAGGCTCGTGATTTGTCTCTAAACCAAGTAGCACCTTTGGTATACAAGGAAAACACCTCCACTAACAACGAAAATTCTGTTGGCCAATCCACAATTCCGGTTAAAAGGATGTCATGAGCTGAAATACAAGAGAGGCGTTCCAAGGGATTGTGCTTCAATTATGACGAGAAGTTTGCTCCTGGGCATTGATGCAAGAAGCTCTTTTTAATTGAAGGTTGCTGTGAGAAGAGGAAGACAATTTCATGGATTATCGATGAATGGATTGAGGACAATGCAAAATTTCTAAGGGGGAAGGATTTGTTACGTACCTATTACTAAGCATATATGAAAATAACGTGATGTATTGTATGTAGAGATATATGTTCATGGGGTGGTTATTTAGTGATTGTAATGAGTAGTTACTTATCATTTAGTGAGTGGGGGATATCACATGTTGTCATTGGAAGATAGCTAGGGAGGGTAGTTACGTTGTTGTTATGAAACAGTTCTAGTATTTTATGTATTTAAACCACTATTATTATGAGGAGGATAGGTATTGAAGTATTGGATTCCCTTAATTCTCTCTTGAGAAAGAGGTTAGCGACATCCAAATTACGCTAAAGTGAACCAAGCTATTATTTTGCTTGTCCGTTTTATCTTGTTCAAGATGGGTAAGAATAAGAGATTGCACGTACCAGAAACCAAGGGCCCGTTTGATAACGTTTCAAGAAACGCGTTTATGTCGTTTCTGTTTCTAGAAACAACAGAAACGGAGTAAAAAGCGTTTGATAAAACTGTTTTGTTTCACTTATTTTCAGAAATAGAAATAGAAATTTTTACTTATTTATGGTTCAAGAAACGACTTTCGCCGTTTCTGGAAACGACTTGTGGCCATTCTTTCATTGGTTACTATCGACTTCTGAAAACATGATTTATCAAACACTTTCAATTCCGTTTTTGTTTCTAGAAACGGAAATTTATGTTTCTGCCGTTTCTTGAAACAAAAACGGCAGAAACGTTATCAAACGGGCCCCAAATAACTTCCTATTTCTTCAAGACAGTTCCTGCTGAGCTTCCCAATCATTCAGATCCATAGAAGGATTTTAGGGTTTTGAGATTCATCAAAATTTAGAAAGATCATGGAAGGATGCTTAAGAGCCAAAAGGTTTTGGAATAATCTGGTTAGATGTCAACTTCAGTCATCATTTAATTGACCAGAAAGTAGGGGATAATTAAGACTGACGGCCTGAATGATACCCTTGAGGAAATATTTGCTGTCTTGTTTTAGTCACCTGTAAAGATATGGAGACTGAAAAGGATGTGGTCGGTAGAACTATCGGTGCAACCAATCAAAAGCTAAGATGGCAATGATTCAGTTTTGGGGCCTGATACGAAACCCCAACTGAGTAAATATCAGTCAACACTAACCTTCCTTCCCCATTTGAAGGATGCAGGTTCGTTACTGATTTACAGAATAACAGATATGGGATCTGTTGGGAATTATCCCTGTATATTTGGAAACTTTGGGACCTTGGATGCCTTAATATACATGTTGGGCTTCTCCACCTACTAGCATAGATTTTTTGGGTTGGACACTTCATAGGGTATAAGAGCCATCAAGCCCAATATATTGGAAACTTTGGGACCTTGGATGCCTTAATATACATGTTGGGCTTCTCCACCTACTAGCATAGATATTTTGGTTGGACACTTCACAGGGTATAAGATCCATCAAGCCCAATATATAAATGATGTATTTGTGTATGTTAACCTAAAAGAGGGGCCACAAACATCACATGTATTGCCACCCAAAAGTGGGAATCATGTGAGGAAGAGTGTTTGGAATCATCCCACATTTGGGAAACTTTGGGTCCTTCAATGCCGTCATATACCAGTTGGGTTTCTCCATCTAATAGCTTAAGCTTTTGGGTTGCACACTTTAATGAACCTCAGAAAGGTTGGGAGCAGGTTGGCAGGACCCAAATTTTAAGATACAAAAGTCTCCTTTAACCAAGGTTTGAAATATTGTTTTGTTTTGGTGTTTCGCTGGGTTTAGAAAATGAAGTTTCTTTTTGTTTCGGCAAAATTTCAGCCGAAATGGTGTATTTTTTTTGTTTGTTTCGGTTGGCTTTCGGTGGTCAAACGGCCATATTTTGATCTGAAACTTGGTGGGTAACTTATTTTAAGGTTAATAAACATGCTTAGAATATAAAAATGCAAAAATATTAGGACATGCCATTGTTTTAGAGTTGCACCTTGGTTTGGCAGCAACCGTCGAACTGTTCTGAAAAATTTATTTGGTTTTGGAGAAAGAACTTTCCGTTTCCTAAGCTTTGAATGTGTAGATCTTGTAGGAGTCCAATGGAAGTCAAAATGTGTGATGATGTGGCTAATTAGAGGCTTGTTGGAGACTTGGAGTGTTTTTCCTTCAAAAGATGCAAATGGAACCAAAACCACTGAGATAGATGAGATAAAGTTGAAATTTCGACCGAGATTTGGTATTTATAACACATGGAATGTACCGAGACAGACGAGATACGGAAACGATACCAAAAATTCGACCGAAATACCAAAATTTTGGTCGAAATTTTGTACAAATGTTATTTCGGGCCTTATTTCGTTTTGGCAAAAAAAAAAAAAACACCGGAATTCCAAAATTGCGGCGAGATTTTGAACCATGCCTTTAATCCATTCAGGTTCATTATGGGGCCTTGATATGTAGACTGCAACATCATCTACTCATGGTAAATTTTAGCTGAAAACATTACATCAAATAGAAAAATGAATCCCTCCTTCCATGTTATGTAATGAAACTTTAGATTTTCAAGAAGAAGCTACAATAAAAAAACGTTTAATAAATGGCTGGACCATATATAGTTGTGGTGGAAGTAGAAATTGGAATGTGGATCTTATAGTTGAGGTGGACTAAGAAATTGGAATGTGGCCAGTGCAAAAATTCCTCAATCCTTTGGACTTGCTTAGATGGACAATGACAATATCTTCTCTCTATCCGTTCATGTTCCTCAAATTGGAGGGATGGGAAAGAATATTGTTACTCAGCAAACATGCACATGTATACATTCACATGACATCAACTCTCTTGCACATATTGTAGGTTTTTTTTTTCTTCTATGGGAGGATGGGGGCTGTGGGGGTGGATCGACCCTCCTTGACCCTGCCATGCGTATAATTTCCCCTGTTTCCAGTCTGATGGTTAGAGGTGCCTCTGGGGAGTTGTCTTGTTGGTGCATAGCAATCAAATTAAACTTTGAAAGACGGCTATATACCTTATGGGATAGACTTCTGGATGATCAAGAAATAAACATGTTTCATAAAAAAATCAAGAAATAAACATATATAAAATGAGTGTGGTAGAGCTGGAGCGGCCAAGGTGGATGACGGGAAAGACTAGAAGTGATAGGGATTTTTTGGAAAATTAGGGGTTAGCATTGGTGTCAAAATGAGATAAAGTCAGCTGCGATGATGGTCATGTGTGGCGGAGAACCACAGATGCATATGTGAGGAAGTGTTATATTGTGGAAGTTGAAGCTGTAAGATTGTAACTGGACAAGGGAAGTATTTGAGGGTATGGATCGATTTTGAGGATATTTGATAACTTATGATTTAACAGAAAGGTATGGCCCCAGATAGAGTGGCTCATCAGACTAGTTTTATTGTTAGGAGGCCCCAACAAGTTGGGGTAAGGTTTCGTTGATTAAATTCAGGGTGCAAGAGTCATGTTTAATTTGTGTGATTGGTTATCTAATGTTATGAAGTCAAAGTAGTAATTCTAAATTGGATAAGTTTTATTATGGATTTCTAAGGAATACTGGCGCTTCATAACTAGGACTGTCCCATTTCTGATACTGTTTTGGAAATATTAATGTAGATGCTCAACGGAGTTATGGCAGTAAGCACGAGAGCGTCAAGGGCAGAGAGGGCAAGACTACCCCCTCTTGCATTGGGGTTGGGGTGTTTGAATCAACCTCAACTATACATGTTTTATATGTATGTGATGCAATGTGGGTGTATTCGTATGTGTTTGGCTGGTAATTATATCCGTTTTTGATTGACCTCTCTGATTTGAAGCACATGAAGGATAGTGTTATATGCCTAGCAGCCTATTTAATAGGGAACTTTCGAATTTTCTGCATTCTAGTTTCTCTATACGCATTGATTATGGGCCGGCTGTGGGTGAGTTTTTGGTATTGAAAAGAACACCATGCTGCAAGCTTTTTGCGCCCCCCACTTTTTTTTTCCTGCCCTTGTTCAAAAAGAGCAACCCAGGGCACAAGGCTCCCACTACTGCAGGGTATGGGAGGGGCAAATGCATGCAGCCTTACCCTCTGCTTTGCTGGAGAGGCTGCTTCCAAGTTTTTACTTGCACCTTGGTTACCTTGTAAAATCAGTGTGTGCTTCAAAAGGGAGGGAGGTTGGGGTTGACTGCTACTTAACAGTGTTGAGTTCAGCATTACCATATTAGCAAACCTGCCTCAAATCCGACTAGTTACCATCTTCTTATTGGTTTCTCTCTGATAGGTAAATCTTGGCTCTGTCATTGACTTAACCCTTAATTGATCCAGTCAATATCTTCTAAACCTAAAGAATCCTGTTTCTCTTTGTCTGCACTCTGTTGTGATCGTTCTTCAAACTGCATCTTTACCCCCTTTATTTATTGCTACTACAGAAGCAGGTTTTGTTTTAAGGGAAATGAAAAAAGAATGGTTGGCGGAGGGTGGGACTGACCTGTTGGCATTGCCAAAACATGTTCCAGTTGGCATGTATTGAAAATTAGAAATATCAATCAGAAAAATAAAATTTAGAGATCCAAGTATTTATCTCTTCCTTCTTATTATTAGTATTATTTCTCAATCTTGGGCTCTTATTTCTTGTTCATCTCCCCTATAGTTTCATCCTTAAGAATGAGCACTTCTTTGTTATTATTTGTTTACTCAAATACATTTTTAATTTAGGCATTATGTACTGAGCGTGGATTTTTTATGTCCCATTAATTTAGATAATAGATACTTTCATACCTTAGAAAGAAATAAAGAAAACATAGGGTTCATGTAAATTACTGCCATATTTGAAAACTTGATCGACTGTTATTAGCATTTATATTAAATTAAGTAAAGGGTGAGGGTTCCCCAAGCTGCCAATGTGTGTGGGGTGAGGAGGGGGGGAATCTCCCAAGCCACACCAATGGTGGCATAGGGAACGGTATCGTCCATGTGAGCTTACATGGTTAGGGGAGGAGATAGAAAATAATTAAAAAACATGTGAGGGCATACGGTATATTGGCTCTGTCGGAAACTTTTTCCCTTCGAGTAAATTAGAAAATGGAGAAATTTTTCGTTCACCCACGGTGTAGGAAACACCCACAAATCTACCGTCATCATTACTCCTCCCTCTGCCCCTCCCCTCCCCTCCCCTCCCCAATTTGTTGGAGGCCCAAAAATGCCCTTCACTATTCCCTGGCACCCATCCAATTTGTTGATGGCCATCAATGAAGTAATTCCTCCTTCACCTTGGCTTTTGGACAACTTGGTCCTTAAGATAATTATATTCTATATATGCAACAGATAGCGCTTTTGTTCATTTCTGTGCGCTCTTCACTATCTAATCTCATGATTTACATAGCTATCTTGGGTCAGCTTGTTGTGATTATCATATTCCCCTCATATATAATCTTAAATGGTGCTAGAATTACATGAAATATCTGTTTGTTGATGGTTTCTTTCTCAATGAACAACATTTTGAGATGTGAGATAGCTAAACTTATAATTTTCTCCAGGAGAGGAGGGGTACAAAATGTTGATTCAGGTCTCAGATTCGCATGGAGGCATTAACCCATCACCATCATCCATCACAGTTATTGCTGTTGGTACTATATTATCGAATGCAGATTTTCCGCTCACAAAACCAGTGATGTCAAGGAGAGGATACATCTGGGAAACTAATGACCAATCAACTGAAACAGTACATCCAGCTGAGGAAAGATGTCTAGTTAGTGATTGTGCTGGTTCCCATATGGTAGATCCTTTCATGGGCTTTGTGACAAAATCGTTTAACACCCGATTTTTTTTTTTGTTGTTACAAGTTCCCTCTGTATGTGTGCTTGTACATATAAATGATCATTTCTTGTATCTGCTCATGTATATATTTGTCCCACTGGATACAAGACTAGCTTGTAAACGAAGCACTGACGTGTGAAATGGATGGATGATTACAGGTCGCTTTCCCACAGTTAATTTGTTTTGCGTTTCTATTTTATTTCAGGGAATGGTATGATTTTGGCATTAAATTTGCGATCTAGAGGGCATTGTCAGAGAGATTCTTCTTCTATCTCTAGAAGAGTCTTGTGTGAATGGATCAGATGGTGGTGATTGTTCTGTACTTCATCTTTTTGTTTTGTTTGGTATCTCAGTTAATAGATAATCTCATGTCCGCTCGGAGCAGTTGTGGCTTTCTGGATCATGTCAAATTGGAAGGGAAAAGCGTTGGGGCCGCAACAACCATCTTGCACAGCCCTGAAGGTGAGTCTTATGACTGTTGTTACATGAACATATCTGTAAACATCTATAGTCCAAGGTGTAAACAACTCTATTTTATTAGGGAGCAAGGTGGTAAAGAGGTTTCCTGGGTTTCATTCATCTTGGAGAGACTTGAATGTGGATAAAGGAGATTTAGACCTAAAACAGAAGAAGAGGAAGAGGATGATGAAGAAGAGTGTTACTTTAGGATTTAGTCTAATGATCTGTATTTTTTTTGTTTCTCTTTCTCAATAAATACTAACAGAGACCTCCCTTTATCATAAGTGGGGGCAGAAACAATACACTCAGGAAAATAACTCTGGATTGGCCATATTTCAATTCCACTAACCTATCTCAAGCATAATTTCCTTTAATGGGCTCTAAATCATTCACATTATTATTTACTTTTTGCATGCATGGATGTCTGATTGGACTAAAAATCAACACAAGTAGGGAATGACTTGCAGAAGATGCCAATGAAGTTTAAGTGCATAAATGACTTCAGTGTAAGGATGTAAATAGACAGTCAAAAATTCGTATTTGATTCATATTCCTATCTGTTTAGGGGGAACTCGTATTCGAAAAATCGGTGTCTGAAGTGTTCATTGTTAGAATCTTCATGATTTCCAATTTAAGCTCTTCCTACAACTGCCTAATGCAGTTGGTGAGAGGTCCTGAGTTTGAGTCTCTTTGCTGTTATTTACTTCGTATTTCTTATAGGATAATCAACATATGAACCTAGACCTGAGTTTATTGCTGATGGTGTCCAGAGAATGGAAGCCATGGTTTGAGGAATCAGGGTCGGATTGGGTGAATCGTCTGATCTAAATGGTCTCAAAATAATGGGAATGTCCAATTTTAGGTTGTTGGGACGATTCCGTACCGGTTTGATCCTAAAGGGGCTAATCTCATAAACATCTCATTTATTTTATTTAATGGTTCCATAACTTGGATTCGGTCCAGTTCAATAGTGGGATGTCCGATTCCAAGTAATTGGGACGATTCCTCATCGATTCCATTCCTAAGGGGACCAATCTCAGAACCATTCCGTTACTTAATGGTCACATAAATAGAATCCGTTCCCGTTCAATAATGGAATTGTTTGGTTTTAGTTCTGGTGCCTTAATGGTTCTGGGCTATCAAAGTGTCAAACACTGCACATTTGGGCGATAGTTTAGTGGTTTGGCATTGCTCGCTTAAGAGCGTGTCTAGAGATTGATCAGTTTGGCATTGCTCGCTTAAGAGCGTGTCTGGAGATTGATCAGTGGATCAACTACCCTTGTAAATGCATCGTTGCTATTATACACCATTAATTCCCCCCTACTCTCTATCCCTTGGGCCCAAGTGGTCGCCCCTTTCTGTTCGGGACCACCATAGTGGTGGGTCCAACTTAGCACCAAAAAAAATAAAAATTCTCAAGTGTTCAAATATATCCAACATTTCTAAATATACAAAAAACTTTTCCAAGCATACAAATAATTAACTATGGGGATTTTTTTATTGACACACCTCAGTGTCAATTTTTTTGTAATTTTACTTTTTTACCCTTTTGGTATGACACCATTTTTTTCCCAATGAGGTTAATAGTGTCATTTATTTTACATGTACACTTGCAATGACAATTTTTTTTTTCTTTTGCTAACTAGGAGCCCTTCAAACCTGCCCAGTTTTACGAATCAGGCCCAAGGGTAAACACCAGTTACACGTAGCCACACCTAATCCATGTACTAGATCAGTCGCGAGAAGACTCGAGCTGAAGACGTCTATTAACACACAACGCATTTGGACCAGCGGATCGGCGACATACTCGCATCATAATGACAACTTTCGAAAATGATATAATGATAAGTCAAATTCTACTTATTTTGAAAACCCTTTTATACCCCTTTCTTATAAACCTTTTAGGAATAAGAAAAGAGATAATTAAGAGATATGAAGTTGTAAATAAACCTATAGAGGTATCATTCTGGCATTCTCATAACTATATATTTCTTACCATACAAATGTTCAAATATCAATTCTTAAACATACAAACAGTCAAATATGTGATAAAATCATTAATATTTAGTAATAACAATTAACAACATAATTGAGAACTCTTGGTTTTTCCTTATAATTACAATATAATCCTTATATTAGCCATAACTATTATGTATTAACCCTACATTAGTACTTTAAGTGTGTTAAGCAGGTCCTATCATCCTGGTCTAGCCGGTTTTTTGTTGGACTTTCAGATGTCTCAATAGCTTGCTTTGACCACTGCTATTTGTTCTGTTCCTACAACCTGTGGATAGCTGTCAAAGATGACTAACCAAAGTGTTATAAGCTTTGAATGGAAGCCCAGGTAAATGGCGATAGTAATTCTAACTATCTTAAGATAGTGAAATTTCTTGTCGCATAAGTAGCAACCTACACGAATGGATCAGTTCTAGAATGATTCCTGGTTTTAGGATCCAAATTGACACCCTTAGATAGGACACAAATGGAAGTTACCATTTCAATATTCCATCCTTCTCTTCCTTTCTCCACTTGTTAATTCTTTGTTTTGATGATGGTGGACCTTCCTTCTTGGCTTTGCTAAAAGGGGTGCCCAACCAATTACTTCAGCTGATTAACAATAACTTTACTTACCAACCAACCTTTTCAGTGGACAGTGGGGCAAGGATTAGAACCTGAAATAGATAGATTTCAAAGAGAAGTTAAACCTAATTAAAGAATGGGAGGAGGTTGGGTGAGCTTTCGGTTCATCTGGAGTTAGCGACTCAACCAATGGGAGGATTGAAATGCGAGAGGTGGAGGAGACTTTTCCAAAGGAAGGAAGAGAGAGATAGACAGACACAAAGGCGGGTGTATGGCTAGCACACCAACCTGGCCTTTTACATTAAAGAATTGCTGAAAGGTCTCATGGACAAAGGGTGGCCTTAATCATCAAAGCCAGGAAGGAAAACTAAAAATAAGAGAAAGGACACACCAATAGATCACCACCTTCAGTACAGCAATGGACAGGAATCCAGGTGGGGGGTTTCTGTGTTCTTTCGACACTCACATGCTTAAATCTCTCTTCTCCATATATCATTTCTCATGGGTCCCCAACACCATGAGGTTGAGCACTCCTTAGCCATTATTGATTTGTAATACATTGCTCAACTAACCAACATTATCTGTCATTTATCTCTCTTACAGTCCTTAATTTCCTCAGACAAACACCTATACTGGATCTGGGGACTCCATGAAAGTTGTTTCATGGAACTGTAACTTTGAAACTTTTAGTCATGACTGGTGGAAATGGTAGTTGTTTAACCATTTTGATTGTTCACAAAAGTCTGCAACTCGCTACCACCATGACTCAATATGCAAGCAAAAAAGTCAAAATTTTATTTTGGAGGTTTTGGTTTTGTTTCTTCAGAAAATTTTTTTCCTATCAAGACCCAAAAAGGGTTTTGATAGGAAAAATATTTTAATCATGACCCATTAACTCACATGAATTTTTTAGGGAAAACTTCCCAACAAGGCTAGAATGCAGTTTTTCTCACATGATTTTTTTTTTCTCTCACCCACTCTGAATATGTGGGTTTTCTAGGGTTCGATCCAATCCTAGCCAATTCCGGCATATTCCATACTGATTCCTGACAAGATCTGATGGGGACGCCAATATAGGCTTTCATTACGTTGATTCCCCACTATAAACAAGATTCACATGTGAGGATACCAATTTCCCTTAAGCATCAAGTTTTAATATCCAAGTCCCATAAGATAATTAAATTAGTTCACAATACAATCTTATTTGCGCAAAAGTAAGATTGCTCCACTGCGATCTAGTGGTCATGGATTAAAGTAAAAAAATAGCTCTTCATAAAATGGCACGGGAGGAGTAAGACTACGAACATTATGATTCTCCCTAGACCCTACGGTGATGAAAACCTAATGCACTAGGTACCCCCTTTTTTTTCTATTGTATTTGCATTTGGATATAGTATTCTGCAGGTGCTTGGTTCATTTAACAAAAGGAGAAGGAAACTATAGATAATAAGTCCAAATGCACTCCATGGGCAGCTACCTGATCTTCCCTGCAGCCTAAATCAAAATATATAAAAAAAATTTTAATCTTTGTTAACTCTTCTCCATAACTTTTTTTTTTTTTGGGTGTAGGGGGGAAGGGATCAGAGGCACAAATATATTAACCAAAGACGAAACCAGATAAACTTTGACCGGAAGAAGAATATAAAAAGGCGGGGAGTAATTGGGACCACCAAAATGAGACAGAAAACCTGAAGGGTCCACCAACCTGAACATGAGCTTCACAGAGCTTGGCTGGTCTTGATAAATTTTAGTGAACATGGGAGGCATTTTTTTTTATTTTTGGTAAATAGAATCTTTAATTAACTAATTTTAGTATTAATTAATTAAATGTATTTATATATTACCATTACAATATTTGTTGCACACACTGGGAGACCAGACGTAAGTCAATGGGTCAGCCCAAACAACCAAAAAAAAAAAATAATAATAATTAGAAAGCTTCGAACGTTAGGTACACAATAGCACGTGCGGCCAATGAAAGGATGTGTACGAGTATCTTTAACACAAGTAATATAATCTTTTTGGACCCACCATGTCTAGATGCAGACACAAACTAACATATATGATTCTTTTTTCCTATTATTTATTAGAGTTGTTAGGTGAAGAGGCCCCAACTTGTTTCATTCAGAGGTTTAAACACCAGACCAAAGATGCTCGTCTGGTCTGGTTCACCCATTCAACCAGATTATGACCTAGTAACTAATAAGCAGGCCTTACTTGCAAGACACTAGAAATTTTATGGGTGTGCATAGTTGTGCCACTAGAAAGTTGACGTGGCAATTTTGGTTGTTTAGAGAATGATTCAATTGGATTGATCGCATGTCAAATTTTAACTTAAAAATTTAATAAATTAATTTCCATCATATTCTTTCTTGTATGTCCATGCATTCCTCTATAACCCCATAAACCTACTCTCTTCATAGATCTAGATATTTTATTCATTTATTTGTCATTTGGCCATCTCTCTTTGTTGTAGCATATGAAAGACATATGATCTAGGAGTTTCCGGGCCTACTTGCCCACAACATCTCTCTCTCTCTCTCTCATACAAAAAACATAAATTATATAGGAAAAAGGATTCTTGCCGGTCTGGTGCAAACAACACCCAGACTAAGTGGGCATGAAAAGACCATTGTGCCCTCCCCCACAGTGTGCTGAAGATGCTCTCGTACGCTGGTGTTACCTACACCAGACCGACAAGGTTCTTTTGTCCTATCATATATGTGTTCTTGACTACTCTCTCTCTCTCTCTCTCACACACACACACACAAAGAAAAAACACAAATTATATAGGGAAAAGGATTCTTGCCGGTCTGGTGCAAACAATGCCCAGACTGAGTGGGCATGAAAAGACCGTTGTGCCCTCCCCAATAGTGTGCTGAAGATGCTCTCGTACGCTAGTGTTACCTACACCAGATCGACAAGGTTCTTATGTCCTGTGTTCTTGACTACTCTCTCTCTCTCTCTCTCTCTCTCTCTCTCTCTCTCTCTCTCTCACACACACACACACACACACACACACACACACACACACACAGAGATAAAACAGAAATTATATAGGAAGAGGATTCTTGTCGGTCTGGTGCAAACAATGCCCAGACTGAGTGGGCATGGAAAAACCATTGTGCCCTCCCCCACAGAGTGCTGAAGATGCTCTTGTACGTTGGTGTTACCTACACCAGACTGACAAGGTTCTTATGTCCCATCATATATGTGTTCTTGACTACTCTCTCTCTCTCTCTCTCTCTCTCTCACTCACACACACACACACACACGTATGCGTGTTCTTGACTAAGATGTTATTTGCTACTACTCAGTACCATGGTTTAAGATCTCGCTAATATCTCTCTTTTTTAAAAAGGCAAGGTGAGATGTATGACAAGTTATAATTATACAAAAACTTGACCAAGATCTCGAGATCTCACATCTCTCTAGTTTTTTGAGGAAAAAACACTAAGGAACAATGATTTTGGTGTTTTTGCTTGAGGATCTCCATTCCTACACTCACTGAAACTTAAAGAGTAGAGAATATTATCTCCTCATCCACATTTGTAGTTCTTTAATTTTCAATGTATGTGAATGTGACTCACCAATCATCAATGTTAATTGTTAAACAATTAAGTAATTATCTATGATGTCTTTTAAATTCTTATGATTATGTTGTGTCATGTGTTGATTGTAGAATGTGGATTGAGAAATTGAGCATATTGGCCTAGGGTCTGAAGAGTCGGAGACTATTTACGTAGGGTACAAATTCAAAGTACCATTTTAGGTTTAATTTGAAAAAAAAAAAATTGATGCTTCCATTGTGTTTAGAAGGCCTAAAATAGTGTAAATACTAAGTTTCAGGGGCTACAAAGACCATATGACCACCAAGACCAATCATCAAATCGACCGAGAAAAAATACATGATCTCGACGAGATCTTATTAGATCTCTCCTTTTTGAATCAGCGAGATGAGGGATGAGAGTGAGATCTTAAATCTTGCTCAGTACCACACTACACTCCTTCATTTTAGGGTCCATAATGCATTGACCACTCAATACAATTGCTACGTTTTTTTTTTAATGTAATTCTACACTTTGCTTAAAGATTAAGGGACCCTTTAATTTCCAAAAAATAAAAAAAGAAGAGGCCCCTTTAATAAGAAAAGGAAGAATATGGAGGAGCGAAGTCTCCAATCATCCGAAGAGGGTTAAGTAATTTTAACTTTTGCGCCTAAATGTTTAATTCCGATCTCCTAGTGAGGCTTTATAAGACCCTATGCTGATGCCTATCCATGGTTTGAGCTAGGGGTGTTAATCGTTCGTTTCGATCGAGTTAAATCAGTTTTGGTGTGAGAAGGGGTTAATTCAAAATCAAACCAATAAAGGAACATTTAGGTTCGATTGGTTTCAGTTCGATTTGGATTCTATTTAGTTCGATTTTCTTTCAATTGATTTGATATCAAGTTTGGTTAAATCCGAAAGCATATATTATTTTTTTCTTTAATGATTTTTGGCTTTGTATTGGTTTTTATATCGTTTGGAGTTTGGATTTCATATGATTATTCATGCTTGGTGTTCGATCGGTTTCAATGCAATTTAATTTTCAGTTGGTTCGACAATACCCTAATCCGAAATCAAAAACCAATAAGAAATCAGTTTGATTTGAGATTTTTCAGTTAGTTCGGTCCGGTTTAACTAGTTTGATCTAGGGTTTGACAACCCTATGATCTTAAACATTTATACTCATTGTTTATTTAACGTATGATTGTCATCTCAACTTCTCTACCTTGAGCATTTTACTCGTGAAGATCTCAACTCTAAATCATGGTCAAAGAGAATGGATTATATGGTTACATTTTGGAAGCATTTGGAATTGTATGGTGAATGTCTTCAAATTTTCCACCTTTCAAAAAAATGTCTTCAATTAATATTGAGTTTAGTACAATTTATTGAAATGCATACGAAACACAACACACTGTTATTTTGGTTTACTCATGTTATTTGAATAACATAAGAATTATGGTGATGAAACTTCAAATGACACAATTATGGCATTAGTGAAAATCAATGAAAGCAATTTATTTGGAAATGTCCACTGAGCTCTTCACTGCAAGAAAATGTAGCATTAGAGGCATTTATAGAATGCTTTTTAGAGGTAATTTTCTATGGCATCAATCCCTAAAGTGAGGGTGAGACGGAAGTGGTGAATCATTGCCTCAGTGACTTTCTTCTCTAATTTTCGCAAAATAAGAAAAGGAACTAGGCAACTACTAAGCCTTTACTCATATAAAGTTTAGTCTAAAAGCTCATGGTCAATTGGTCTCCCCATCCAGGCCTGATTGGCGGGACTGTGAAAAAGCCTTCCTTTACGTTACCCAAAAAAAAAAAAGATTCTTGTTTCGAACTTATCTTTTTTTGTGTGTACAAGTACATGACTAGGGAAGTCATGGAAGGAAACAAAGAAAGAGTAGTGCAACAAGCCATAAGGCAAAGTAGGAGCTTAATAATTTTCACCATGGGTGGTGGGTGGTGTCGGTTAAGGGTAGTTCATCCTAAAACGCAAAAGTAATGCATTGTTCGTGATCATGAGAAGACATGGTCTTTTATTCTTGATATTGCCACGTTCCATACAATAGTTTTGTTAACCGCACTATCAGACATACTGAAATAACCTAGAGAGGGTGAATAAGTTATAATAATGGAATTTGACTTTTTCCGATGCACTGTCCCAAGTGTGATTGTAAATAAGAAATGCAGAATAAAATAGAACAAACACAATCACACAACACCGAAAATTATAGTGGTTTGACTCAATCCAAGTCTAGTCCACTCCTTACAAGAATCCTCTTGTAAGGTATTTCACTAATTCTCCCTTTCAGTATGGCAGATAGGGAAGAAAACCTTTACAATCTTTTTCACAGATAAAAGTATCCTTACAAATCCCCTTTATAGACAGAGAGACGCCTTTACAATCTCTTTTGGAGGTAAAGAGACACCTTCATATTTTTAGGATAAAAGAAATCTTACAACCCTAAGTACAGTCTAGAATTATAAAAACATAAATAAATAATGAGTAGTGGAATAAGAGGAATATCTCAAGTGTGGTGCAAATGTAAAGAATGAAAGATGAATGATGCACATTTTATAAAGTCATCTCTTATGGCTTTGACTTGCACAGGAAAGAGTGGAGAACTTGATTGAGACTTGACCTTTTAGTTGGGATTAGAATAATCGAACAACTCAAGTATGATAGAATAATCTTAATGACTCTTGAATATTTACAATAATGTTCTTAATGCTCTTTCTTAATTGATATTTAATTAAGAGCAAGTAGGGTATTTATAGGTGAGCTTAGTGAAGCATTTTAGGTAGGAAAGCAGGTTGTAACAGTTGTATTCTGGGACCACTAGTCGACCGGAAAGAGCCGTTGAGGTAAAAACTAGCGGTTGGAGCTTTTCCAGGGAGGCACCGATCATCCGGGACTTTCAACCGGTCGATTGGCTATGGTCTCAGACTGTTCCGATCAACCAGTACTTCTATCCGGTTGACCGCCAGCTTGACAGATTCTGTTATGTCAGAATTCTATTATACTGACTTGTTGTCGGTGATTTGACCATAACTTTTTTGTCCGACCTCGGATTAACCCGAAACTAGTTGTGTGGGAATCATGACTAGATTTCTTACAACTTTTATGAAGATCCATTTCCTAATATTAACTCTAAGGTTACCCAAAATGCCATTGATTCAGGTCAATTTGTTTTCACAGAGTTTTGCTAGAGCATATTGCACTCTACCACCTAAGGTCATTCTAATATGATGCATGAGGTGCGTGCATATGCAATGTGTGTACAAATTACAAAATATATTCTTCTTTCCTATGGTCTTCATCTTGGATCTTGATGTCTTCATCTTCGGTCTTGAATGTCTTTATTATCTTAAGTCTTGAATGTCTTTAAGCTTCAACATCATGTTTACATGAGTTCAATCCTTGATGTCTTGATTCTACCATTCTAAGTGTTTCTTCAAACTAATTATACTTTCTTCAAGATAATCACATTTTATCAAACCAAGTTAAAAACGTATGTTTATTTGTTAACACCAAAACATATTAAAGAGTGTGGACATGTTTCTCAACACATACTGCTTTATCTTTAGCCACAGAGATCCATAGATTTGGAATCCATGGATCTCAATTTTGATTATAGTTGCAAATTATTATGATATCAACCCCAACACTGGTGGTCGTACAGATTGGCCATATCAGGTTTATTCCAGCATAACAAATGAAAGAATAATTTTTTTACTATATCAGTTCATACATTATCGATGTCGTATTTATAGTTTTAAAGATCGTCCAAATTGAATTGATATAAGTTAAAATCAATCTCAATACTTGACCGGTCCAATAACAATCCATTAGTAAGTTATAAGGTAAAATGTTGCAAAAAACGTCAATTAAAACAGAGATAAATCTATTTGATCCAGTCTGATCCTGACCAATACATTGATATAATTTTTATCTTGATTAATATCAGCTGAGATTGATCCTGATTTTTAAGATCTTGGTCCTGTCGGTATTGATGCCTATACCAATTAATAACATTGCCCCCAATACTAGATCCATGGCCGTAGTTGTCTCTTCACTTCTTTAAGACTCATATTAATTAAAAAAATACCATTATAATGTAATAATTAATTTATGTGTTTATTCTTTTTCTTAGATTCAAATTTTATTTTTAATTTTCTTTCCTTCTCCAATTCATTTCTTAGACGACCAAACTTAGTCATGAATTTCATATGTTTTATCTCATTAGATTAAATGGGAAGAATTGTGGACCCACCACCAATATGTAAAGAGTCTTGCTCCCTAGTGATTCTGATTAACAATCACAATCGAATGATTGGCATCTCATACACTTCTTATGACATCATTATCTACATAATCATGAGCATTAATAACTGAAAGGAGTCAACATTTTCCGTATAGAATCTATCAATCTCCAATCATAGCAACGCCAATCCCGGGTGGGGGCGACCCAAGCCACGTTACCTTCTCATCCAACGTGGCATGTAGGGGGCCACACCAACAGACGATCTGACGTGGCATACAAACCGAGAGCTACCGAGTCACCGACACGCCGAGGACGGCGTATGATCCTAACGTGCGCCAGCTTGTCTACTCGGTTTAGAAACACATCCCTCGTTTCATCTTCTTGAAAAGAAAAATCTGCACTCTTCCAAAACACGAAAGATCCAAAAAAACTAGTCTTGTCAATGCACCGAAATCCCTGTAAGTTCTGTTCTCCATCCTTCGTAGGAATTTTCTTCAAAGTTCAAGTACATTATCAACTAGATCTGGTTCGAATTTCTTGAGAACTGACATTTTTGGACGATCCAAGGTTAATTTTTTCAACATTCTCGTTAAAGGTACTGTTCTTTATGAATCCATAGGTTCTGATTTCGGTTTAGGTTGTTTTGTTTGATCATTTCAGTTATTGGGTTCTGATTCTTTGCTTTCGAACTTTGTTCGTTTGAGTTCTTGTCGAATTTGAGTTACATTTGATCCATTTTATGATTCTAGAACCCTGGATTGATACCTTAAGGTAGATTCCCATCAGTTTGCTTCATGAGATTAACGCTAGAATTTGTGTAATCTGAGCTTCTTGGGTTTTCGATGGTAGAATTAGGTTTTATGTGCCTAATCTGGAAGACCCATTTCGGATTTTTGTTTCGATTGGCCAAAACCTGACCTATTGATATCTGATGAGACGCCGCCCGGCGGCGAGCAATCCTCTTGACCTAATGGAGAAGGCTACCGGAAAGAATCAACGGTCCCGTCTTTTTTGGCTACTGTCTTTGTCTGTCTTGTTCTGGTTATTACTCTTCTACTTCCATTTTGTCATAATTGGAGGTGGTGGTGGTGGTACCGTTGATGAATACATGAAACTAGAGCCTAATCCATCGCAAAGCCAGCAACCCAAGGTGCAACCCAAGGCGCAACCGAAGGCTCCTCGTTTGCCGAAAAACTATCCGTTCATGCGGGCTTTGAGAACAGTAGAGAACAAGAGCGATCCTTGTGGGGGAAGGTACATCTATGTCCATGACCTTCCTCCACAGTTCAATGAGGATATGCTCAAGGAGTGCAAGAGTCTCAGCCTCTGGACCAACATGTGTAAATTCACAACCAATGCAGGGCTTGGCCCTCCACTGGAGAATGTTGAAGGGGTTTTCTCTAAAACTGGATGGTATGCCACCAACCAGTTTGCTGTGGATGTAATCTTTAGCAACAGGATGAAGCAGTATGAGTGTTTGACACAAGATTCTTCTATTGCTGCTGCCATCTTTGTCCCATTTTATGCTGGTTTGGATATATCTCGCTATCTTTGGGGTTACAACACTTCCGTTCGAGATGCATCTTCTCTTGCTTTGGTGGATTGGCTTGTCAAGATACCAGAGTGGAATGTTATGGGTGGAAAGGACCATTTCCTGGTTGCTGGCCGAATAACTTGGGATTTCAGAAGATTATCTGATCAAGATTCTGATTGGGGAAGTAAGCTTTTGTTTCTTCCATCTGCGAAGAACATGTCGATGCTGGTGGTCGAATCGAGTCCATGGAATGCCAATGATTTTGCTATACCATACCCTACCTACTTCCATCCAGCAAACGATTCTGAAGTCTTTTTGTGGCAGGATCGTATGAGGAAATTGAAGAGGCCATGGCTTTTCTCTTTTGCTGGAGCTCCACGTCCTGGCAATCCCAAATCAATTAGAGGGCAGATCATTGAACAGTGCAAGAATTCCAAGGTTGGTAAGCTATTGGAATGTGATTTTGGGGAGAGCAAATGCCATTCTCCAAGCAGTATTATGCAGATGTTCCAGAGTTCTCTGTTTTGCCTTCAACCTCAAGGTGATTCTTACACTCGAAGATCAGCATTTGACTCCATGTTGGCTGGTTGTATACCTGTCTTTTTCCATCCTGGCTCAGCTTACACACAGTACACATGGCATCTGCCAAGAAATTATTCGAAGTACTCAGTGTTCATCCCTGAGGACGATATTCGTAAGAAGAGAGTTAGCATTGAGGAAAGGCTTCTCCAAATTTCTCCAGAGCAGGTTAAGATAATGAGGGAGGAGGTTATAAGCCTCATTCCAAGATTGATATTTGCAGATCCAAGGTCAAGATTGGAGACTCTTAAAGATGCATTTGATGTAGCAGTGCAGGCTGTTATTGACAAAGTTACCAAGTTGAGAAAGGACATCATTGAAGATCGTGAGGATCACAACTTTATTGAGGAGAATGCTTGGAAGTACGCACTGCTAGAGGAAGGACAACGTGAAGTGGGGGCTCATGAATGGGACCCTTTCTTCTCAAAACCAAAGGATAATGGCAATTCAGATGGTTCGTCTGCAGAAGCTGCTAAGAATTCTTGGAAGAATGAACAAAGGGATAAAACATGACTGGAGGAGAAGAAACTTCATCATATAAATTCCAGTCAAGCCTGATTCTTGCGGTCAGGAGCTTGAACAATCCTAGCTCCGCGAGTGAGAGATGCGGATGGCACGTATCATACCTAGTGAGAACCTTATGATGAAACTTTTGAGAACTTGCCATCATTCTTCTCATACCTGTGTTCAACCTTGTTTACATGTAAACGTGGGAGAATTGTTCTCCACATTCGAAATAATTTGGTTTCAGTAAAAATCAGATTCATTCCATTTTGCATTATAGTATGTATTTAGTTATTCTTTGTAACGTTTCTTACACAAGTAGACTGTGATCGTCTGTTCCTTGAGCTCTTGATCCTGTCACTACTAGAAGACTAATAATAAGCATTATCATTCATCATTTTCTGGTAACTTTATCCTGGTTCAGTATTTCTCAATTACAGGAAAGTATCATATTGGAATTCATTTGAACTTGCATGAAGTTTATCATTATAGTTGCATCTGCCCCATGGCTTAATAGATGCATCATTCTTGAGTATTACAACTGGACTAATTTCTTCAGGGTAAACGATGGAATAAATTTAGAGCAGACATGAAACTGATATTCTTTGTGAAACAATGGAAGGGTGATTACTCTGTTTAGGGGAGGTAAGTCATCTTCAGTAATTTACAGGTCTGCATGGTATGTGTAGGCTATTGGCATCTGTACTCTGTTCTGGATATATTTTCCAGAACAGATTATTCTGTTAAATTGTACTTGTGATACTGTCAGTGGTGCTGTGAGCAACAATGGATGAAGTTTGCACTCTGTGGCCTTTATTCTGCAGGTACCAGCAGGTGAGGCTGTGCCATGGCTGTGTAGAACCCAAGTTAAACGGACATCTTCATGTAGGAGCACAAAGTGTCCATGTATTTGTTTTAATGCCTGAACCTCCCTTATGAGCTCAATAAATCTCTTCAGCCACCAGCTCGAATCTGTAGTTCTTAAAACTTTGCTTGCTGCTTTGCTGTTTTTCTTCAATGAAAAGGTTGGGAGATTTGCTATTTTCTGAGTTTACCATCCACACTGTTCAAGTAGCAAAGAAAAGGGAGATTGGATTTTAATTGAAAAAGTTGTCCCGATACGAAGTTAGAACGGGAACTTTGTCTACCAAGTTAGAACAAATCTCAAATCTCAACTGGAATCCAGAATACCCAAGCGTTCATACAAAGGGTTTTGAGGCTTGGAGCCCTTGGCATAATTGTATGGTGGCCTCCACTCTCTTACCTTTTTTTCTTCTTTTAACCAATGTATCCAAACCCACTTACGTGAACCTTGATTAATCCTCAGGAGAGTAATCTACCGCCATGATCTCCACTTAAATTACAGATATACAAATGGATAATCGAACCTGGAACCGTGCGTCTATCCACACAATCCCCAATTCACCCTCCCTATTACCTTCATCCAAAATAGAAACTTAGTACTTAATCTGGTAATTTTTGGATCGGAGTAAGGTTTCTAATAACATTCTGTGATCCAACCATAAGAACCAATGTGCCGAATACTGTTCCAGAAAGTGACCAGAGATGGTTATATTTTCGCTTACCACACTAAGTCAATATGACAGAAGCACAGGGAAGTTGAATGATTGCAAATATAGATCTTCATGATATTGAATATTAAAGTCGAGAATACATAATAAAAAGTTGGTTATTATTACTTTACAATTGAATAAGTTTAAAAGCTTTACACCATCAAAGAGTGATGAGGGATAATCCTCCACTCCACCATTGTTGGGTTTGTGATTGTAATTTAGAAATTGATATTATGCTTGAGCTGTTCCATTTTTCTCAAGTTCTCGTTGCCTTGCTCTTTCCATCTTCCGCTTACGCCATTCCTCAAGAGCTGAAAGTCCAAATATTTATGAGAAGCAACCTTGTTACATCTCGAAACAAAACCGAACAACAGAATATGATTGCTCATCCACAGAAGTTCTAAGAAACAAAGTCCCAGAAGGTTATGCCTAAATTCACAATTTGTATCTCTCTCTCTTTTTTTTTTTTTTTTGGGTGAGGTGGAGTAGGGAGGGAGGAGGAAGGGGGAGGGAGTCCTCAATTTTCAATCTAAAAGGCATGGAACTCTGAGAAATTAATTTATACAATGAAACAGGGTTGATATTTTGCCCCCGCAAGATGATTATTGTATTCTGAGAACCATCAATTTACCATATACCATTTCAGACACCAGGAGTTTTTGCGAGCTATAGAAGTAAGTTCAAAAGAGATTGACTCTGCAATCTCAAAGCAGCAGAGAAGCTTTACTGATAAAGTTTTCAGTGATAAGTCTTTCCATTTTTATACCCAAATAAATATTCACGAAAGTACCATCCAAGTCCAGATGAGCTGTATAGCATTAGAAGCCATAGCCAATCATCAGTCAATAAACACTAGCATGATCCCACCAATACTTGGATATTGCAAGTTGCAAGATACTCTTTCTAAAGAGTTTTTATAATTTTATGCAGAAGTCTACAAGGTACACTAACAGCAATGTATGAACAAAGAAACAATTTAATATCCTGTCGCACTCAAACAAATATGATCATTAAAGTAGCTAACCATATATTTATTCAAACGGATCTTGCTTTCTTGGCGCTAGGTTGATCCAAGATATGACTTGGATCAGTGCATAGTGGACATGTTGCTAGGACAGTTCTCCTCCCTGACTCTACAAGCTACCACCCCAACCAAAATAATTATCATAATGACAATAACGGGAAAAACCCTCCTTGCAACTGGCCTGTACCATGGTCTAGTTCTGGCTATGATATGGGTAGAATAATCCATGCCCATTATTAACAGGTGACATACGTACTAACAAGATATCATTAGGCCAATTGGAGTTCATCAGTCCTAATTACCAGACATTTTGGAGACTAGGAAGGGAAAAGCGATCAGGAAGATTAAAAAACATGTTCTCACCATTTGTCAAAAAATGAAAGCAAGGCTAGAAGATGGATCTCGCTGATTATCTAGGAAGCTAGGAAAATTGATTACGTATCTCATGATACAATGGTTCTTAACCTTCACAGATATCAGTGCTGGTGACCACAAATCTAAAAACATCAATGGTGACAATATTCTGTATTGTTTTTGATCCATGACCACTGCAAGACTGTTGATTTAGTCCATATCAAGCATTTTAATAAATGTTCTCATATCAAGCTATGCTGTCTACAGAAGATGCATATGGAAAGATTGAACATAAATTATAATAATCCCCCCCCCCCCCCCCCCCCCCGAATTGAAGGCAAGATGCATGGTTATTTTATATATATTTTTTTCCTTCTATCGTAGCAAACATTCATTGGGGATGGGGAACAATGAAGCAAAAGCCAATAGTGACAACAGTTTCTGCTCCCTCAAGAAAAGCACGTCAAGAACAAAAGTGTTCATTTGAAGAAGCATAGAACTGTTAAAAATTTTAAGGGAAAGTGACAAGCGGGCACAAGTGTATCAGTTATAAATAAAAGCATGTGGAAGAGTAGCATAGAAAGAATATCGAGGTTATATAGGGTGAAAGGACCAAAAAATATTCTTAAATATTTGATTAGTGGAGAGGTGTTAGTAAATCTCAATCATAACTAAGGGATAGAGTTGAAGGAATAGGGATCTGAAAATTTTCTCTTTTGCTCTATTTTGTACTTGGCAATTCATTTTTGCCCGCTATTTCCGTTTCTTCATAGAATCAGCAAATAATTATACTCTGCTATCTCTGTTCATCCCTTCAATAAGTTGAAACTCCATAGTGCTTGCAAAATATGACTCAAAAAGCCTTCTTTTATTTTAGCTTAATTTTAATCAATTTTTTGGCTCCTTCACATTATATTCAAAGGTTCCTGCCCTAGAGAAATCATGTTCCAGCATATATCTGATCAACATTCCAGAACAAATTATATTCTCGTGTAGTTTTTTGCACAGATTTCTCATATGTCAAAAATCATCATGGCCGATCAGTAGCTAAAGCAGTGCAAGAAAAGAAACCAAACCAAAACAAGATGCAGTTATAAATGGCTCATTGAGACTCAAGAAGTCACCTCTCTGGCTGTTAGCATCATTAAGAGGTCGGAAGTTCGTCAATCTCTTTGATAGATCAGCTGCAGCAGTCTGTTTAGTGGCTTTTGGTTGCACTGCCTGTGGTTCTACATTTGTTTCTTGTTCAATTTCCCTTACCTATGCATAAATGAATTATGAAGAACGGATTTTTTAGATTCAGCATGTCATGTATGTCAAATTCAAAACTCTAAACTTAATTAATCACCCAGCTTTTCAGCAAGAGGAACTGGCTGGAACAAGTAATGGATATTTTGGTTCAAGGGAACCAACTATCATGCTACACAGTTGTACTTACTCTTTTTATCAGCTCCAGGGGCTCCATAGCACGGCGCAGTTCTTCAGATTCCTTAACATATCTCATTTCCACTGCACTTCAATATATCAAAATAAAAATATGTTCAAGTAAATTAGCAAGTTCAATGCTGATTCCATGATTTTAGAAAAACATTAAATAAATGTCGCTAGTTATAATGAGGTTATAATTGAAAATTGGAATAAAATAGAAAAAGAAGCTTTCTGAAGAAAATTAGAGTTAAAAAAAAACAACTCTGAGCATACGAGATACACTCCTATTTTACGACTATCAGTTTAGGATGTTTGGTTCAAGCAGCTACTCACTACCCAGATACCACCTTAGAGCTAATACCTTTTATTGTCACTCTAAAAATATGACATACAGGGTGGTTCCGAGATAAGACACATCCAAACTTCCCTTGGAGATTAGCCATCATACCATAACAAAGTTCCCTAAGAAAATTAGTAAAGATAAGGGAAGACAATCAAACAAAAGTTCATTTATGCTGTGTAAAGTTTCTGTAGCAATGTTAGAACAAGACTAACCAGAAACTACACCTTAGAGAAACAAAGGGAGAAGAAGA
>NC_056566.1:14542588-14605636 GCF_013358625.1 Macadamia integrifolia
AAAAAAAAAAAACCCCCAAAAAAGGAAAAAAGAAAAAAAGAGAAGAGGTTCACAATTACGAGAGTGCAAGTTAACATGATCATGAGCCTGTAATAGATATTTGTAACTACTTAATTGGTGCAATCAAAAAGTATGTCCAAACCACTTATACACTATGACCACTGGACCCTATGACTTAAATAAACATAAACTACAACATAAGCATAATAAACACCACCAAGACAATTAAGTATCACCATAGTTACTAAACAACACCACTATTATAATAGCACACCCCCTCAAGCAGTAGCATAAATATCACCCATGCACAGCTTGGAACAACCACCAAGGAATTATGGATGAAATAGCGCATTAGTGAACATATCACCAAGCTGACTTCTAGAAGCTAAAAATGGTGTAGCAATCAATTTTTTCATCACAACATCTCTTACAAAATGACAATCGACCTCAATGTGCTTAGTACGCCCACGAAAAAAAGGGTTGCCAGCAATGTAGATGGCTGCATGGTTATCACAGTATCCAACAACATATCAATAGGCTTTGTAACAGGAAACCGAAGCTACTGAAGAAGAGACTTCACCCACAACAATTCAGTTGTCAAATGAGCCATAGGGCTATAGTTTGCTTCAGCACTAGATCTTGCCACCGTAGTCTATTTCTTACTTCTCCAAGTTACAAGATTTCCTCCAATGAAGATACAATAGCCAATAGTAGACCTCTCACCTTTAGCACTAGACTAGTCAACTTCAGAGTACCTAATATGACACCCTTTCATGGAGCACTTTTAACATACTGAAATCTGACAGGTTGCTTCCAATGAGACCGTTTGGGCATTTCTATAAGCTGGTTTATAACTCCTACTGCAAACGAAATATATGACTTGGACACGTCAGATAAATAAGTTTGCCAACCAGTCTCATGTACATATTCTTATCTGTGAGCACCTCACCATCATTAACCCTAAATTTCTTATGTGGACCCATAGGCGTATCAACAGGTTTGGATGCTAACATATCAGTTTCATTCAAGAGATTAAGCATATACTTCCTCTGAGAGAGACTGATGCCTTTAGTACTTCTCACAACCTCAATCCCTAGAATGTACCTAAGGATACTTAGATCTTTCATCTGAAATTATTGCAATAAATAAAACTTAACCTTATCAATATCAAAAGAGTCATTATCAGAAATAATAATATCATCAACGTATACAACCAAACCCTTCACCCCAAAATCAAATCGATAAACAACAACCAAATGATCTGAATAAAATTAGGTAAATCCACACTGAGTAACAACATTGCTGAATTTATCAAACCAAGCTTATGGAGATTGCTTCAGACCATAAATTTCTTTATGAAGTTTACAGAATTTACTAGCACCCTCCACCCGAGCAACTTACCTAAGAGGTTACTCCATATACACCTCAAGCAAGTCACCATAGAGAACATCATTTTTTATATCAAGTCGATATAATGCCTTATCTGATTAACAGCAAAGGAAATAAGTACTCTTTGACAAAGTTTAACCTAGCAACATGCGAAAAAGTCTCAAAGTAGTGTATACTAGGAAGCTGCAAGGAGGGTTTCAGCATATCTTCAATGTAAGAAAAACTTTTGTTTCACCTCTTCCATTACATCCAAAGGAAGAAGCAAGAATAGCCATAAAAGGTCTCTTTTCTCATACGATAATCAAACGAGAGAAGTCATGAAAAATAAGAGCAGCAAGAGCTTCTGTAAACAATCACAAAAGAAATACAAAAGACTCTCAAAACACCAAGAAGGAACCGTAGTTACTGGTTAATGGTGCTCAAATACTGTGTAACAATGTTAGAACAAGACTAACCAGCAACTACAGCTTTGAGAGACAAAGGAAGAAGAGAAGAGAAGAAAGAAGAAGAACCACCGTGAGTGAAGAATAGGCTCACGATTAGGAGAGCACAAGTTACTCTAATTGTGGGCCCATAATAGAAATTTATTACTAATTAATTGGTGCAATTACAGGTATGTCCAAACCACTTAAACACTATGACCAATGTACCCACACATGATAAACACCACCAAGAAAAATTATCATCATGGTTAATGAAAAACACCACTACTATAATTTAAAAACTTTCCAACATAGAATATCATCTCCTTTTACAGAGAAATAGAACAGTTCTCCCATCATCTTTTTCTTTTAGAGCCATGATCGGGTTGTAATCAGTTATGAAATTAATATTTAATTGTTAATTTTAATCTTATTTTCATGATTAATTTGATTATATAATGTGACATTGTATGCTTGCAGGGTTTTCAAGAGATGTGCACAACTTTGATGCTAAATGGATGGAGATGGTGTAGTTTAGAAGCATGGCAAGGATCGAGGCATTGCACAGAGAGGATTGCCATTGTGCCAAGGGTTCATCAACACCATCATCATTGCTGCACTTCATTCATTAGTACCATGAGCGGCTAAGTCTCCTTTCTATCTTTAGGTCTAGATGAAGTTTTGAGTTATTGTTATTTAATTTCTGGTTAGAATTCATACTTGATTGTTTGATGTTAAAAACCCCTCCCATTGTGGATGATTTTTAATGGTTAAATTAGTTTAGGATATTTTTTTTCTGTGATTCAATTATTCTATTCAAGTTTTGTGGTTGCATTGGAACTTGTAGTTTCAATGAACCGAAGTATGAACCAGAAATTGGTAATAATACAAAAACAGATTTGAGACCTAAGGATGACTTCTTCTCTTCGATTCTTATTCTTGTTACTTGGTTTACTTAGTTTTAATTTTAATTCTGGATTTTACAAATTTGATTTTTAAAACCACACTCATCTCAATCTTAGTAAATTTAGCCTTCTAGTTCCCTGTGGGTTCGACCCCTTTCTTACCGCTATCTCATAGTTTAGTTAGGGCTTATTTTGATTTGTTTACGAAAATGATCAAGCCATTGGCTTGAATTCATGGTGTTCATCGCACTTTACGAATCCAAAAAAAAACTTTCATTCTCAATTAGAGTTAACTAAGATGGAACAGACACTCAAACAATCATATCTGTGATATACATTGTTGTAGTCCTTACCTACCGTTCGAGATTTTGGGATAAGCGGTTGTAACATGGTATTAGAACCAATAGGTTGGGTGTTCGATCCCTAATATGTGTGAGGGGTTTTGTGTGCTGTGCTCCTACGCTTTGTGCCCCTTGGTGTCACATGATAATGTCCCTTGCAGAGCCATGTGTGTGGGTGTGGGTGTGTGTGTGTGGGCCTGCATGTGCGAGGGGAGTGTAGATATATATTGTTGTAGTTCCTACCCCAGCTCGAGCTTTTGGGATAAGAGGTTGTAACAATATCATTGATTTATTCGCTAAGAAACACTAATCAAGTACCTCCACACATGGATTAAAAGCCAAACTGACTGATCCGCTTCTCTGTAGAAGAAAAATAGTTGTTATTTTATCTTAAAACACCAAAGCTTAGTGAGTGATCTATATCTCCATTGAATGGAAGCATCCAATAGTGATACCAGTCACTGAACAGACAAAAGGGTTAGCAAAAGATCAGCTTCTCTGAAGAATAGAAACAGATGCTCAATGTGGTGAATTGACCAGTTGCAAGGCCATAGTGTGACCAAATATATTTGATGCAAACTTGACTCAGCAGAGGTTTATTTTTGCATTCTTCATTCATTCTAATCAAATTCAAATCATTGTACCATAAATACAGGTTCCAATAAATCTAGTTATTTCAACAACTCTATCACTACAGATTATGCATGAGCATCTCTAGCTCCAAAATTTGTCCATTTATTTCAAATTTGATTATCAACTGCAGGGAGGAAGTGTGCAGACCCATATAGGAAATTTTCTTTTCAGTCCATATTCAGGTCAATTTATACTTTTTAGAAGTTCAAATGTAGTTAGCATATTTTTTATTGAAAACTAATTTAACTATCTTTCAACCAAATATAAGGTGAAAAGACATCTCGCGAATCCAAGTTGAGAAAGTTAACGTTGAAACCCGGCTGACAAGATGCACGCTTGTAATGGGTTTTCTCTTGTAGAAATTTAATTTAATCATTACTTTTTTTTCTAGGCACTAAATTTAATCATGAGTCTGATTTTGTGTGTGTGTGTGTGTGTGTGTGTGTGTGTGGATAGGGCTCAAGCACTAATAGAAGTTTCTATATTATTAATTGGATTTAAAATTAGGTTTTACTTCATCTAGAAATTAGAAGTTAATTTTGAGTCCTTGTAGGAATAAGATTTGAGGAATTCTACAACCGGGGAAGTACTGTCAGTCTATGGGTGTAGATTTAACTCTTTATTGAATGAAAGCATGTGTGCATCTTTTCCCATAAGCAGCTCTTTCTACTTGGCTACAGTTAACACTTCTTTTTTGCTATCACCTTGTTGCAGTATATGATTTTTTATTTGATTGTTGGCTGTTCATGCAACCTTTCCTTTGTTCTTCTTTAGTTCTTGACCTGCATCCAGTCTTCTTCATCATAACTGATTAGTATGCTATCTTTTTCTAGTTGTCTGATCGGATTCTGTTATATCTTGAATTGAGTTTCCTCCGTAGATTCCCTTCAACCAAAACTGTGTATAGATTCCCTTCAACCAAAACTGTGTATAGATTCCCTTAAACCAAAACTGTGTAAAACGCCATTCAAAGGATTGCAAGAAATTGGTTCTGATGAGGGTATTTCTTCCCAACCACGGCACGGGCAGGATCGTCTTGACCCAGGCTGCACCTCGGCCCTCCATCAGGCCGTGCTACCACCTTGGCCCTCCATCAGGCCATGCTGCCACCTCAGCCCTCAATCAGGCCGTGCTACTGCCTCGACCCTCCATTAGGGCGAGCTGCCACCTCGGCCCTCCATCAGGACGTGCTGCCACCTGGGCATCTCATCAGGGCGAGCAACTGCCTCAGCCCTCAATCAGGCCGTGCTGCCACCTCGACCCTCCATCAGGCCGTGCTACCACCTCGGCATCTCATCAGACCGTGCTACCACCTCGGCCCTCCATCAGGGTGAGCTACCACCTTGGCCCTCCATCAGGTCGTGCTGCCACCTCGGCCCTCCATCATGGTGAGCTGCTACCTTGGCCCTCCATTAGGCCGTGCTACTACCTCGGCCCTCCATCAGGCCATGCTACCAGTCACCTCGGCTGACCTATCACCTTGGCTTGACACAATCAAGTAAGGCACCCAGAAACGTGCCCTCGTCTACTCCTACATTCAAGGAATGTAATCCCTGATCACGGGGGTAGGACTCTATCCACTACACGTCATCAGAGGCGTCCACCCCTCTCACGACTTGCACCTCCGAGATAAATGGGGAATATTCCCAGAATATTCCCTGGAACCCGGAATATTCCCAGAATCACAGAGCCACTCCTCTCAAGGACTCTACGCCTGAACCGGACTCTGCACAAACTCCCCTCCTTCTCTCTCCATCCGCAGCCTATAAATACCAAGAGTCCCCTGTTGGGTCAGCCCGGCTCTCCCCTGTCATCTCTTCTGTGCAGGTCGGCTAAAGCACCAGGAACTGCAGGGAAGATCATCCGGTCAATTTTTACCGCATCAGGTTTCATCACAACCAGTCCCCTTGTCTCTTAAATTATAGTTTTCCTTAATTACATATGGTCTTCTTTATTGAAACCAATAAGTTGACTATATTTTTTTCTTGTTGGCTAATTAGATTCCTTTATCCAGAGTTGGTTTTCTCCCTGGAAACCTGAGCTATGAAAATCACCCAAAAATGATTGAGAGAAAGTGGTTCCCTCCCAACCAGTGCCCTCCTGTACTATAGTTTTCCCTACTTAGATCAGGTAATCTTTTATCAATATCGACGAGTTTATTATTCTCTACTCTTTTTTATTATATTTTTTCCTTCTTGGAGCAATTGGATTCTCTCATCAAGAATGGAGTTTTCTCAATAGAAACATAAGCTGTGAAAACCACACTTCAAATGATTGAGATTTGAGAAAAATCAGCTCCTTCCGGACCAATCCTTTTATCTCCCGTATAATAGTCTGTCATTCCCACTTTATTACAAATGACAGTTCATCTCTCTATTATTTCAAAGGATCCTACACCTTAAACCAGTTTTAGACCACTCGTACATGGCCTCTTGGCAATATTATAAGCACTCATTAGCCTTCTCTGTTTCAATTTTCATTGAAGACTTGCCGAACACCTGATTTTCCTTCTTCCTCATCCCTAACAACACCCATTGAAAAGAAAAACAGAGAAGATGAAAGCAGAAATCTGATAAGCCCTAATACTGCAAAGAACCAGACACAGTGTGGACACTAACTCTACTGAAATTTCCCCCATCAACTCCACATTCCAACTAAAAGTTCCAAACCAAACCCAAACAAAAATGATAATTTTCTACTTTTTCAAGGATGTGATTCGAGAAATAACCAACTATTCATGGTGATTAGGAAAACCCCTATGCATGATTAGTCATTAAACCAATGTCCTTGAAAAAGATAAAAAAAAATTACGGAAAAACTAAAGAATTAACAGAAAAAAAAAAAATTGGGGAGATGGGGGAGGACCTGCATCGAGTTGATCGGGACTAAGTCTTCTGGTGGAGAGAGAGATACCGGAAAGGAAGCCTTGAAGCAAGAGAAGAAAGGCGATGAGGTTGAAGGAACATACGAGGATGGTCGCGTTCCTGAACGAAATTTTCAACTTCCATGATTGCTGCTGGGTTTCCATCAATCCTGCTCTCTCTCTTTGAATTCCACTAATCAGATTGCGAAGAAGAAAAGCATTGATCTAGACTCTAAGCCTTTCCTTGTAATTATGTATACGAAAATCGAATGAAAAGGAGAGAAATTTCTGAAAGCGGTAATGGCCAACTGGGATAGTGGAGATTGGTGAATGGAGCTTCCACCAACCCTTGAAAGGTGAAACTTGAACGAGAGTACGAGACACATGGTTCAAGATATCGGAGTCGGTTTCGGGATCGTATACGGCCGATATGATCCAATTGGGGATTGCCGGATTAGCCCGTATTGGCCCAGATTGGATGGAATAACCTAGGGGTTTGGCCTGGTTTTGGTCCGAGTTGAATCGGTTTTGTTTGTGAAAATGGTGAAACTGAAACCAAATCAATAAGGAAATTTCAATTTCAATTTCAATTTCGATTTGGCTTAAGTTTCTTGTATCGGTTTGTATTCCAATTAATTTTGGCTTTTTGTCCGATTTAGGTTTGATTTTTCGTACAATTTATACAAAATTATCAGGTTAAATTGGTTTTGGTGTGAGAATGGTGAAACCGATATCAAATCAATAAGGAAATTTCAATTTTGGTTTCGATTTGGCTTCGGTTTCTTGTATCGGTTTGTAATCCAATTGAATTTGACTTTTTGTCCGATTTGGATTTGATTTTCCATACAAATTTACACAAATGCAAAACTTGTTTCGATTTCAATTTGGCTTCGATTTTTTGTATTGGTTTGTAATCCAATTAATTTTGGCTTTTTGTCCGATTTGGATTTGATTTTCCATACAAATTTATACAAAACTATGCAAAGCTTGTTTTTTAATGAGTTCTGGATTGTTTTCGATTTCTTACCTGTTTGGTTTTGATTTTGGTTTTTGTCTGAGTTTTGAGTCGATTTCAATTTGGTTCACATCCATTAGGTTTTCGATGCTTTGTTATGGGGTTTACAATATCCCAAACCCAAATTGGCCCAGTAAGGCTTCAGTTCGTTTGGACTGAGCTATTTTCGGTTTGGTATGATCAATTTTACTGATTCGGTTTAGATTTTGACACCCAGAAATACCCCTTATTTGTCATTAAAAAATTTTTTTTTTACCTTTTTACCTTTTGACCTTTCACTTGTACCGATCCAGGGGCCGATGCCGATCAGATCCGATCTGTCGCATTTAACAAGAAAGTAACTACTGGGCCTTGAAGTGTCATAGTTGGGTGGAGTAGACCTTACTCCTCATGGGCTGGGCTGGACTGGGCTTGTAATAAGCATGGCATCATGGCAATGGGGATGGTGGGAAATGTTAGCAGTCCCTATCATCGGACCTAATTTCCTGTATAGTGGGCCCTGACCAATCAGGGATGGTTCTTGTTATGTGGGCGTGATCCCAATTATACGTTACCTACTTGCATTAGTAGCATTCTCCTGGGCCGGTTGATTGGGCCATTATTGGATCACCTATGATAAACCCAGTTGACAAGAGCACTGAACTTATTGGGGCTAAATGGAATTTAGCCATTTAGGTGTGGTAACCTTCAATTCGGTACCAAAAGAGATTCGATACGGTTTCCATATGAGAAAATTATTTTTTTTTCTTCATATGATACGATATCGGTATTTAAGACAAAACCATATAGTTTGGTAGGATACAAAATTACCAAAACTGTAATGAATAATGTACCGAAATATTGAAACCAAACCAAATATCATACTGAAATACCAAATTATCAACTATATATACATAATAAGAAAAAAAAATATTGTATCAAAATCGTATTCGTACTAAATAGAAACCATAAAGCATATCGAACGAAAATCATATTATATTGAATTTTCTCAATATGGTACGATTTCACCATCTACTCTTGGTACATTATACCATACCGATTGATACCCTTATGGCTACCTGTGCCACAAATTGTCATTACCAATAAGTCAGTCCTTTTTTCTCTTTATACAGGTTGGCTCATTAGCATCTTTGACAAAATCGAAAAAATGGGCATTATTTTCTGGAAACAACCTTTCTATGAAGCGAGGATAAGGCTGACTACATTAATCATCTTCAACTCCTGTAGAGGTGGGAACCTCGTGCACTCCATGCGCCCCTATTATTGACTGATAGGTAATTGTAGTTTGTTTGGGCTTATCCACAATTGTCGGTTGTAGATATGATATGACAAGAAATAAGGTAGAAGGAGACAAAAGTTGTGTCTGGAATGCATTTTTCGGAATGGATTATGGATCTATAATGCATTTTGAAACTATATAATAAAGAAAATCAGGTTTCAGAATTCATTAGACCCAGAAACTATTCTGAGAATTCATTGCGCACTTAGGCATTGGAGAGGATCCAGGTCCCCCTAATTCACATTTGGAACTGCGAGAGAGCTTTCGACTTACTAGTAGATAGGGCTTGCTTGTTGACTAACTTTTGTATATGAATCCTTAAAACTTGCTTTATAGCTCTACTACTCTTGCAAGACTACCTCTCAACTCTCCAGCCCTTCAAACTAATTTGAATTTCAGTTAAGAGATTTATCAATCACTTTCTATATTCCCTATTTCCCTCATGTTATATGGAACAAGAAAATCATTTTTTTTTTTGGATCAGAGGAACAAGAATATCAATAGCTAAGGATTAGGAGTTCATATCCATTATCACATCATTTACAGAGAGAGATGCAAACATGAAATTTATGCCCAAGAATATAACATATTCCATTCCCAATAAAGAATAAATGAAGATTTATTTGATCACCCTAATCATTCCCTGATATATCATGTCTCCTTTGGTTCTACATAAAAATTATTACTCCCATAATCTTGTAATCTTGATAAGAGATGCATAAATGATGACTGATGAAGATTGGATCACAATCTGGAGGAGATTTCCAACCTCTGATGGTCACTCAGTGCTCTAAGTTGTCTCCTTAGAATTTTTCCTGAAGGTGATCTTGGAATAGAATCCACAAAAACTACCTTCCTTACCCTCTTATAAGAAGCCACCTGAGGAACACATCAATTGTTTCATCATAAATCAAAACTAGACAAGTAAAATTTTCAAATAAATGAATAAGCAGCTCAATTGCACTTAAGCCACAGGGTTCTAACTTCTAAGATGATTGATGCTATCTCCTGCAACTGCTTGAATGTATAGATTAAACTGAAGCTCAGGTTTGAGACCCATGGCTGAAGACCTCTTAGATTGCACATAAGCAAAGAAAGTGCTCATTTTGATCAAGTACTTCACTACTTTAGAAGGATCTGATCTATTTAGTACTCATCATAGAAGGATCCAAGCACAGGGTTTCAGACAAAGGCAACTAAAAGGATAATCTCTATACCTTACAGGCGACGAAATTGATAATCTCTGCTTCCCTGACTTTGCTTATTTCACTTCTTACCACACAAGCCATAGGAATCTCCCCTGCCTCTTCATCAGGGTACCTAAAATTTTTATTTTCTGATCAGTTAGATTTGATAACCTTATGTGTCTAAAATGACAAATTTTTACTTTGAAGATCCTTAAAACATCGACGTACGGTATTACAGATGCATCATTGATCTCAGGGTGGCTTAACAAGATCTCCTCAAGCTCAGCAGGAGCAACCTGTGTATGGAAAGAAAAGAAAACATGTGAACATCAGTGGAGTTAAAAAAAGCCAAAGTCAGGGAAGTAGAGATTTTGGAAATCATAAACCAATCTAATGGAAGAAACAGAAATACCTATACCTGATAAGCTTTGTACTTGATGAGTTCCTTGATCCTATCCAATATGTAAACAAGCCCACATTGGTCAATGAAGCATAGGTCACCTGTGTGTAGCCAACCTTCCTCATCAATAGTTTGGGCTGTTGCCTCTTCATTCTTGAAGTAACCTACCAAAAAACAAGTGAATTTATCTCAATATGTTCTTACACATATCCATCTATAACTTGGTATAGAATTGGACATGAGATTGGCCTCCTAATTGGATCGAAATCCGCTGGAACCCTAGAAATTGGAATCAGAAAGAAACAAAGATTTTCCTCAAAATCTGTGATTTTAAGAGTTTCTGATTCAAGAAACTTGGGGATCTTGATACAAGAGGCAAGTTTCAGTGATTTTTTTTGCTATTTTACTGAGTAAAAGATGGAAAAAATGGCTAAAAATGAAGATTAAACATGAAAAGGGTACCTTGCATAATAGGAGGCCCTCTCAGATAAAGCTCTCCATACTTGAGAGGTGGAAGGGGCTTCCCTGTCTGTACATCAACAATTTTAGCTTCCACACAGGGGATTAGCCTTCCAATGGAAACGTGAAGCCTACCACTAACCCCATTGCATAGAGTAATGGGGCCATTGGTCTCTGTTAATCCATAGCACTGCACCCACAATATAAATCAAACATATTTGATTGAATCATCCTCCTACAGAATTACACTACAGAGCAAGAACAACTATAATCCATGAGACCCTACTATGCTGTGAAAACAAATTTAATGGCTGCAATTATCTTGTAGAAATCTTAAATGGGTATTTTGGAAATCATAAACAAAACAAGGGTTTAAGAA
Source organism: Macadamia integrifolia (assembly GCF_013358625.1). NCBI lineage: Eukaryota > Viridiplantae > Streptophyta > Magnoliopsida > Proteales > Proteaceae > Macadamia > Macadamia integrifolia. The sequence goes on from NC_056566.1 coordinate 14,553,861, forward strand.
CTGGTGAAGAGTTGAGATCAGTATTGGATCATTAGACAATTCAAACAAGGGAATAGTTGATCTAGGTGTGAGAGTCGTAGGCAGGGTTTTAGGAATTGGCAGGTGCATGCCAGTCACTCCCAGTCGTCAAGTGCACACTGGGGGGCTAGCTAGCGCTGCAGAGGATCTGAATTTTTTTGGGTGCGTGCCTAGATATACCCAGCCATCAGATATGCACTGATACACCCATGCTGGAGAGGATCTGAATCTGGTTATGGCTACAGGGTAAAATGGTCAAAATATGACAATTTTTTTTCCCCAGGGTATCAGTATCTTTGAGTGAACTTACTTGAGATAGTATGATGTTGGGATAACACTTGATAAACCGGTCCATATAGTCCTTGCCCAAGGGAGCCCCTGAACATATCACCTCTTTTAGAGAACCCAACTCTACCCCCTTAGCTCCATAACTCAGCCTCACCAACTGGACCACGATCAGCGGCACCACTGGCAACCTAGTAACCTGGTACTCCTCCACCGCGATGAGCATCTCCTCGAACGAATACTTCCTTACGATCACAGCCGTCGATCTAGCGGCTAGCACCCCACACACAAACATAGACAACCCAAACATATGAAACAAAGGCACCACACACATGTAAACATCATTACAAGCCTCACCATTAGCATCCCAAACATGCCTTAGTAAACAACTCATGGCTATAAGATTACCATGGGAACACACCACGGCCTTACTCTTTCCGGTCGTCCCCGACGAGTACATGAGTGCCGCGGTGTCCAATTGATGGATTGACACGTTTACGGATTCCCATGTTTGATGGGATTGATGATTTAACACATCATCTATGAAAGATTGAACTATAAGAAGAGGACCAGAAATGAGGCCATCAAGCTTTGGCTTTAGCTCTTGGGTAGTGAGGATTAAAATGGGCTTAGAGTCTTGGATTTGAGATTCTAATTCAGGCCTAGTGTGTAGAGGGTTGGCTGTGCTGAAAATGGCACCAATGTGCATGACCCCTAAGACTAGTAGAGGGAAATGAAGGAAGTTGGGTGAGACAACAAGAACTACATCACCTTTCTTCACTCCTAGTGAACGTAAGGTGCATGCAGCGGCGGTGATAAGTGACCGGAACTCGCCGTAGGTCACCGATTTGCCGGTGGTGGAGTCTATGAAGGCAGGTTTTGAGAGTATTTGAAGGGGGAGTGATAAGAGGAGGAAGGAAGGAAGGGAGAGAGATGGGTTTTGAGGAAGCATAGGAGAGACCCATTTGCTATGGTAGATTCCCGTTGGTGGGCAGAAGCCACTCTCTGCTAAGACTTCTTCCATTTCTCTCTCTGTCTCTCTCTGTCTCTCTCTCTCTCTCTCCAAGATCTGACTCTAATCTGCCACAATTGTTAGAGAGAGGAACAATAAATAGGACCGGTGGAGATGCATGGCTTCTGGTTATTTCATTTAAGGTAAAGAGGTACAGCCTTGAAAACAAGATAGACCTGTTAACCAAAACAAAAAGGCTAGATGGTCCCGGATGACCCATTAAGCACCTTGTGGGATAAGGGTGTTAATCGGTTCGGTTTTGATTTAAATGATGTGGATCGATTTGGTTCATATTTATTTAATTAAAATCATAACGGCACCATTTACTAAACGGTTCTGAAACCGTGACCATTTAGTAAATGGTTTCGGTTTCTACGATTTCTAAACGGTGTTGATTTCACGGTTCTAAATGGTTTTGGTTTTGGTTTCGATTTCGATTTATTCTATACGGTTTGTAAAACAATTCACAATAGGTTTATTATAACTTGCAACCATCTCTAAACTGAAGATCATAAGTTTATCAAAAAATAATTGGCAACCACAATAAGAGATTCTATATTGATGATGATATGTCTTAATTTGATAATCTAATGCTATTTCTTTGCATGACCATTCTCCAATGTCACTCGATTTATAAACCAGGATCCTTTTTATCTCCCCGAGCATTCCCTTATAAACCCATAAACCCAAATTCCTAATTCTCAAGGTCGTGCAAATGAAAGAGATGAATAAATCATCATATCCTTAGATTAGAGTCTGGGAAGAAGAAGAAGAAAGAAGATGAGAAGAATTGAATGAAGATTGTATGGTTATTTTGTAACTAATAGATTAATTGTACGTACCTAATTGAGAAAACTAGGGGTTCAAACTATAAAAAGAGAAGTAGGGAACACAAAACGTCTCAAATCCATTTCATTCCAATAGTTTTTACTTAGGGTTATATTTTTGGAAGTGATATACCGATTCTGCCCCTGCTTTATTTAATTGTTATATGGATAAATCGGATCAGTTTAAAAGGTTTCAATTCGGTTTGAAACCAATAGATTTCGCGGTTAAAACCAACCCAACTCATTTAGCTAATCGGCCTGAAACTTAAAACCATAACCGCACCATTTACGAAACGGTTTTGTGATTTCGATATAAATGGACCGGTTCGATTTTGGAAACGATTTAGGTTATAAATTCACTTCCTTATTGTGGGAGAGTTTGGATCCTCTACACGTACGTTCACCTGGACGTACTTATGAGGATCCAGCACGTCCCATTGTTCTGTATCAAACCATTTGAACTTTTTTTTTTTTTTTTTTTTTCATATGACAAATTGAATTATAGGACTAAACATGTGACTCCATGACAAAGTGGCACTACACCAATACAATTATCTTCAATTTAACTAAGCTTTACCTCAACTAAATGAGGTCGGTATATGAATCTTACAGTTATGTAACCATTTAAATCATTTTTTTGGCTTTTCCATGTGACAATTTGAATTGTAGGGCCAAACATGTGACTCCATATGACAGGTTGGTACTACACCAACATTAATGTACTCAATTCAACTAAGTCTTATCTCAACTTAATAATGTAAGTACATAGACCTTCTATTTCTGTAATGAACAATTTGAAACTTTTATATATATATATATATATATTATATATTTTTTTTTTTTTTTTTTGTTGTAATGACTAAACATGTGATTCCGTGGCAGGCTGGCACTACACCAACACAATTGTACTCAATTCAACTAAACTTTATCCCAACTTAATGAGGTTGGCATATGGATCTCATTTTGTGGTTCTTTATTTAAAACCATAATTGCTTTCAACCTTAATTAATTCATGCACAAGTGACATTAAATAGAATTAGAAAGGATGCCTGTTTGGAGAGAGGATCAGGTTTTTGTACGAGAACAATTCTCATATGATCCTAATCCATACACATGGAATCCATAAAATGAGAAGATACCATGTGTGTGGATCAGGATTATCCGTACAAGGACCTGATCCACTTTTGGCCATTGTAGGGTTATGAGTGACTTTAAATAGAATTAGAAAGGGTGGTTAATGCTGGGTCAGGGGAGGAGAACATAGTAAGCAACCTTACTCAAAGTTTTGCATAACTTGAAAAGATTTTCTTATTCAAACCCGCAACCACCATGTTGCAATAGAGTAACCTTACAGTTGTGTTGAGGCCCAACCTCTGACATTAATAATAGAATTAAAAGTTGAAATAAGATCTACTTAGCCAACTCTAAGTTAAACTCAGTTCTGAGTTGGGTTAGGATTTGTGTAGTACTGCCGACCATATATATCATGAACTTACTATGTTTTGCCTGTTGGATGGGTTCTATAATTAGATAGAGTTGGGTTGAGGATCTAGATCCTCTCCAACCTCTCCCCCCAACCCACACCCACACCCACACCCACACCCACACCAACACCACCCACACCCAGCCTCTCTCTAGTGTGCATCCATTAGTTGGGGAGCCTATATGTACACAAGATCCTCCCAACCATTAGACACACACTGAAAGGGCTGAAGGGTTAGAGAGGATTCGGACTCATTGGAAAGTAAAAGAATCGGGTTACGAAGGGAAATTGGTTGAGGGGTGAACCCTAGCTGGTTCCACATTAAACCATGGGCTCCACACGCTTGTAGTGTATGTTGGTACAGCATGCACTTGTTCTTCATCCTTAAATTGCATTTAGAAAAGGGCACCTGCCCCTTTTCTTAGGTGTGTATGGACTATGAGTATGGACCAGCAATGAACAAATGCTATTCTGAATCTCAACAACTACCTTCTATTAATGGTGGCTGAAGTTTCAATTGGTGAAGTAAACTTTTTAACCTTTCTTTTCAATTGGTGAAGTGAAATTGTCTTGTGACCCTGTGGAATGCCACAAATCTTATGATCCTATCTTTCAGTTCTTCCCCTTTCATCCAAGGCCATCAGTTGAAATTAAGGCTCTCATCATCTACCAACTGCCAACTGCTACAGTGACACCCATAAGCATAAATGATGATAAGGAAAAGAAAGTGGTTTTCTTTGTGGAGCATGGCCTACGTCAGGGTTCCAAATATTTATCATTATTCTTCTCGAAACAAGGGGTAGAGATGTTGTGTCACAAATATGATATTCATTATAGGCCACACTTTGATATAATGTATAAGAAAAAAATTTAAAGAAAGTTGTTCGGCTGTGTGGGCCTTGCACTCAGATACAAGAGCACACAAAATTACAAATCCATCCATTGTGAAATAAAAAATTTCATTTATGTTGATGTCCTTCTATGTACCCTTCAGGGGCCACGCAACTAAAGATCGATTTCCTGCCAATGAGAAAAATAATAGATTAAAAGAACTTCCCTTTGTCGGTAGATATTTTGCTAGATGGATAAATACAAATTGATTCTCTAAATGTATCAAAAAGATAAGAACGCTACCCGTTTGCACAACCACTGTGCTAGTGTGCAGATAATGGAGGGCCACACAAAGGTATTTTTAATGCATAAGGGGGCAGTGCAATCTTTTCGTGCGTGTCTATGTCTAGGTGTAAACGCAAGCAAGCATGCAGCTTTCTTTTTTCTATAAAAAGATATAGGGACAAAGTTTTCTATTCGAGAACTCCCCTTGTGCCATAGACCCAAGGGCACAAATTGACCACTATACCCCTCCTAGGGGTGCGCACCCTTATGTTTGGGCACATGGGGACTCTTAGATAGAAAACACATGCCCAAAGAAATTATAACTAAAACTAAAATGGGAAAGAGAAACCTACTGATCTGATATAGGAAACGCTAAGACTGAACTTAACGTAAAAAGACTATGTTGTCCCTTCCCGCTATAGGATGAAAATGGTCCTATACACCCTCCCATTTCCCATGCATCTAGCATTTCCTACACCAAACCTGGAAGGTTCTTGTGCCCAACTGAAAATATAGACAGAATTCTGTGAGCTGGATCCAGATTCTCTCCAGCGATTGAATTATGCAAAAAGGACATTTGAAGTTGAGAGGAACTAAACACATATCTCACTGACAGAAAACCTGTCCCCAAACATAAATAGTGAGAATCGCTTGTGTTCCCTTCTCTCTATTAGTAATTAACCGGGGAACTAGATAGGTCATGAAAGGTCTAATGACAGAAAGTACAGAGGTGGGCCATACTCTAGCATACCCCTTACCCCAATTAACAATTCATATTATTAGCATTTTCTTAGGTTGACATGAAATGAATTGAATTTTAACTAAATTAAAATTTTAACAGACAACATACACAGACAATAGAAGCAGAGAAAGGAAAAAAAACCCAAATAAACTTTCTGCCTGTTTGGATCCTGGAATTTGAGTTTTTCCCTAATTTGCACCACCCACCCTCTTCATTTTGGACCAACTCTTTTAGTCTGGATTCCTCCATTAATGGAATGTTCATTCACCGAAGGAGTAGGTGAGTTGGGAAAGGAATAATATACAGTTTATCTAAAAATGGCCAGACTACATAATTGACTAGGGGTTGTACGTGAATGTTATTTGTAGTGGTGAATGATTTACTCTCTCTCTCTCTTTCTCTCCCAAGCAAGGTTTTAAAATTTGGGATCGGTCTCAATCATTGTTTTAAGTTTTCGCCTAGTATCAGACTTGATTGTATTAATATTAGTTGAGATCAATCTCGATACTTGACTGATCTAGGATCAGATATTGATATGAGAATAAGGGTAAATTTGATCAATTCAGCCTGATACAGGCCAATCAAGGATCAATATCATTGGTCTAAATTGGTGGGATTAAATACCTTTGTTTGAAAAAATAATAAAATTCAGTATTTCGAACCATTTTACCTTTATTTCTTACTAATGGATCATTATTCAGATCAATCAAGATTGGAGATTGAACTTGGCCAATACCAATCCTATATATTTTTTAAATTATGCTCCGAAGTCCCAAGTCTTCTCATGAGTCCGGATTAGGTCCTCGTGATCTTGGATTCTCGTACACTTTTTTTGGTGGACACGTGTATTCCACTAAAAACTATTACGGGGATTATCTACAATGTTGGTGCCTCCATTTGTCTCTCTTTTCAAATTTAAATGGTATACCACCTTATCTCTCTTTTGATTTAAATGTTATTTGATATAATTTTTCTATTATTATTTAAATTATTATTTTTTTATTTTAATTAACCGATTCGAACAATACTAATTCAAAACTCTCTCGCACTCTTCCAATCATCCAATGCTATCTGATACAACACCAATATTAATTCGATCCACTCCAATCCGATATATCATCAATGCACCATATCTCTAAATCACCATCATGCTCGCATATAGTATTTTGGATATATACTAAAACCCTGTAGGGGCTTGTGTACCCTTGGATGGTGGGTGAACCGTCTTCTATGGATGAGTAAAATTTTCTTTTATTAATAGTTTATCAATATTTTAAATTTTTTTAATTTTTATTGATATCTGATTAGTACCTATCGAGAGGCTTGAGATCAATATCTAAAGCTATTTTGTAAGATTAAAAAAATTTTAATTTTAATTAAATTGAAAATTTTAAACATTAATAAACCGTGAGGAGAGAGAGTGTGTGTGGTTCTTTGGTTGGAAGATATAATGAGGGAGAGAAAATTGAAAAAGAAAATTAGTCAGTTAAAAAATTATGAGAGAGTATTAATGAGTTGCAGATGTCCACTTTTAGTTGTAGGAGAATCCAAAATCAGGACCTGATCTAGACTCCCCACCTACTATCCTCAATTCTCTGTGGCAGATTGAATTGGAATTTTGTTCTTTCATTATTAATAAAGTACCCTTAACAAGAAAAGAAATTGATTTTGTGTGTGATTGTGCACCATGCACCGCCATATATAGAACTTTTTGGCTATGATTTACTACGTTTGCTATTTTCTTTCCTCCTGCTCAGTAGGAAGTGTTGGAATTCTTTCTTTCCTTTATAGCAATTAATTGTGTGAGTTGAGAAGGAAAAACTAAATTTTTTCTTGGGTGTTTTTTCATGTTCTTCATACATGGTAATGACATCAACAGTTTTCTCTCCATCAAGGGAAGTCTGTAGGTATTGTGATTTCTACAGCATTTTTCACGTCGGGTTATATTCTTGTGAATCCACCTTTCTTTGGTAAGTTGCTTCATAATCTAAGAAGAAAATTTTCTTTTGATGTTTTGTACCCATATTGAAAAGAGCGAAGATTTTTAATTCTATTATTTATTATAGTGGAAGTTTTTACTTGGACAATAACACATGGTTTTCCGTTTTGTTTTAGGAGAATTTTCACGTTAAGTATATGCATTTGCAATTGGCTTGATTTGTTTCAATATGTGATTGTTATATGTATTCTTAGTAATCGCTTTATATCTCCATTAACTTGCACACACATTGGGAAAAAAACATTTTTTTCAACATTCCTCACATTTCCTCCTCTAAACATAAAAAGAAATCCATCATAGTCAAAGAAAGTAGAAATTATATATGCATAAATATTAAGAGATTAACTTTATCATAATTCTTAGAGTAGATATATTAACCTCGTCCCCATAAAAATTAGAATCAAATATATGGGAGAGGGTTTTTTGAACAAGCAGGATAGAGAATGCACCAATTAATGATGGGCAATGGGATGATTTTGTACATAACAAGTATTATTGAATATTATTCTATCAAATTTAAAATTATTTTTTATTTTAATTAACTTGCATTTATAATTTTATGGGTAATTATGAGTTCAAAGGTATAATCTCAAAGTGTTCGCAACTACAGAAGGAGTTAGGCTCTCTGTTGACGTGGTTGCACATTATGTGTTTCTAAGAATTGATATATGAAGCATAAATGCAATGTGCATCGGACTCAATCATTCAAGAACCCTGCATAATTAACTATCGATCGAATATTTTATATAACAAGGTTCCCGTGATAATTATGTGATCCCCGAATCTAATAGGTCTTTATCGTTGCATATCAACACCATATATCTTTTACATGGCGATGGCTATATCTAACTGATTATATATCACTACAATGGGTCCACTTTATTTGTCTCTTAATGAAATTGATGTTTAATAATCCACTTCTCGTATAATGAGAATATCTAAAAAGAGAATTTTGAATTTGATTGTTCAAAATTCCAAGCTCGGTGGATTACTTATTTAGTGTTTGTAAAGAATTTATAAAATTATCATTTATAATTATATTTTATAAATGTGTTATTGCATTCTTTTGTTGTTCAACCAATAGTAAGGATACTCTATGTTAATAGGCTAGTCGATTAGGGTATTAATAATAATAATAATTTTATTTCATATTTTGAGGTCCATTGTGAGATATTGTAGAGTGAAGGTATTTACATGTAATGTTTTCTGTCAATATTAATTTCTGTCCCTCAGGTAACCCTCCATGGTCAACTCATAGAACCCATTTTCCCAGATATAGAGCTTTCACATCCAGTCATGTCATGTTATCGGTCTTGTCGTGATTTGCCACCGCTAGTGTCTTGCCATATTGGGTTGCCCATAGACCAAAACCAAGGGGACAGGTTTGGTGTGAGTGTGACATAACTGGGTTTAGTGAAGTAGGGCCGTTCCTTCAAACTGCTGTCCAATCTTAGGCCCCAAAACTCAACTTAGGTCAGATCCAACCATGTTGGGCTCATTGTATGCCCAACTCTGTCAGATCCATATCAACTCACTCGGGCCTAATTGACCTTAATTGGCCTAGGTTAGGCTAAGTTGGCCGTAATTGACCCAGATTTTGTCAGTGTCAGACTAAGTTTGACTGATTTTGCCATTTGTGCCTTATGCATTAAAAAAAAATAATAATAATAATAATAGATCAAATGATCAATTTTAAAATTATAAAATATAATACAATAATAGAAGTTGAGGACATCAGACCATAAGAATCAATGACCCATATTTTATTATTATGAATAAAAGGATAAAATAATAACCCCAAATATATTATATAAATCAAGGTTGGGTTGGCCTAGGCCTCAACCTAGGCTCGACCTAATCCGACCCAGGATTAATATTTTTCAACTTTACCTGTCCTCAGGGTTAGGAATCTTAGCCCAAACCCTACTTAAGCTCAGAAGGGCTATGGCAGGTTTGAGCCTTTAGTGCCAATCTTACACACCTAATTTATCATTTGGAAGGCCTATTCTTGGTTCAGGTTTATCGGTTTTATTCAATATCTACTTGCCAATCTGGCCCATCACACTTAAACGGGTTGAGGGTTAGCTAACTCGGATTCCTGTTAGCCAAAACCAATGTTCTTTTAGGACGTCCTAGACACTTTTAGAATGCAACTTTAACACTTAAAAAGTAAACCCTTTCAAAACCAAGCATTGCATCTTGGGAGAAAGTTTGGCCTTGACAACTCAATCTGCTCTGGTCTGCCTTGAGCCCGAATAGGGCTTGGGCCAAGTTTTTTAACCCTAAGGTCGGTTAGGGTTGAAAAACCCCAACCTTGACGGGCTCGGGTTGAGGCCTCAGCCTGACCCAACCCAACACAGTCCAAAATTTAACCTTGGATTTTTATATTAGAATTTAGGGCTCCTATTGGTATTTCATTTTTTTATAATTTTTTAATATATAGGATATGAATGACAGAAACAGGTCAATCAAGGTTAATCCAGCCATTGCAGAAGCCGGGGTTAACCCAACCCGACCCTAACAGGGTCAATAAGGGCCGGGTTGAGTTGGTATGAACCCGACAAGGTTGGATTGGGCCTGGATTGAGTTAGGGTTTTAAAAAACCTGACCCTGTTTCACCCCCTAATTGCATCCCTATTGATAGCCCAATCTTTTCCCCTATTGATATGAAAAAGAAAGAATTAAGGGAGATTATATTATGGAAAAAGTTTACCCAAACCCATGGAACCGTTTTCGGGTTCAAAAACTTCTATAAGTATTTAGTATCCTTCCAAAATATCCTCCCAATACCTCTCATACACATCTCAAATCCCTAACCATTAACCGTGGGCAGAGGAGAACTCGGTCATTATCCCTCACACTTTTCATACCTGCATACCTTATAAGTTTTATAAGTTTGGAGAAAGAACCCTTAAAATATAAGGAGAAAAGAACTCTACATTGTATTGTATACTTTGTACCTAGCCCATGGACAAGTAGAGGGAATCAGGAATCTCACCACCATAATTATTTACCCATAATTAACCCCCTAAATTACCTTCCTAATTGTATGATTTATGGATATCGCCAATTTAACTGGGATGAGGTCCATTCCTAATTATTTCCGTGTAGCCCTTCAATTTTTTTTTTTTGGTAAGAAAGATTCTTATTCATTTCATGTTAAACACGTGGATGGAGAATTACAATTTTTCATCAACCACGGAGTGGAATTCGGTCATACTGTCTTACACGAATTAGACAGGGCCTTTCCTCCGAGCTAGAGCATCTGCAACGGAGTTGGATTCTCTAGAAATATAAAAAAAAACTTACATTCCTTGAAATATGTTGATAAATGAAGGATATCAGAGATGATTGGCTCAATTGAGGAAGGGGTTGCTAAGGATGACTTTGTAATATAGCTGATTATTTCCTTGGAATCAGATTCGACTAAAATAGATTTCACACAAAGAGAAATAGCCTCTTTCCCTTCATGAATACTTGCAAAGAAAGAGGGTTCAGATACTGCAACAAGAGGCTGAGCCATCGAGTCCCTGATCACGATCCCCAATCCACAGACTCCGAGCCCTTCGATTGGAACTATGATACTATTAACGGACAGAAATAAAGGCATATAGCGGCAGCGTAGGGTCCGCCACTCTGCCAAGCACGAGCTGCACGTGGAAAGGAGCCATTAGAATTTAGAAGGCAGACTCCGAGCGTCTGTCATGAAGGAGCTTTGACATGAGACCATAACTTCAGGAATCAGCATCGGTTGGCCGATCCATATCGCTATCACCGATATCAATGGCCGGTACAGGATCATTTTTTTTTTTTTTTTTGACTCGAGTATTATCCGGGACCCAAGAAAACCCTTAGAATTTTATCAAATCAGACAAATAAAATAATAAAGAAACAAAACGGACATAATCCGCCTTACCCTAAGTCATGAGATACAAATCATTCTGAGACTCGTACACCATAAGAAGGAAGATTACATTCTAAAAATTATTAATCTCATTTTATCCTCCCGAATAATGTAACTAATATTAAATGGGAGAGAATTATCACTATGGGAAATCGAATTTATAATAGAATTTACATATAAAGCTAGCTAGCCAATCCACTATACGATTGCTTTCCCCAAAGAAAATGAGATATGAGCTCTCAAGGAATCGTAGAGGTTGATTACTTCCTGAAACCAATACCATCAGCTACATAAGGTACATGATCTTTGAGAGAAAAGTTTTATAATTAAGGAGGATTTAGAATTAATATAAAATTCAGAAAAGCACAAATCCTTACACAATGCCAAGCCTTCTCTAAGGGCTCTCATCTCACCACAAAATTTGTACACCCCATAAAAATTGGAAAAAGCTACCAGAATATTCTCTTTGTTGTTTCTAATAATGCCTCCCCACAATTAATACCCACATTCCTCTTGTTTGCACCATCTACATTCAGCTTAATAGAATAAAAGGGGAGGCACCACTAATACTCGGATTCTCCTTGTCGATATAGAATCACTATTACAAAAATATTGAGGCCAAAGAGTGAAAAAAAAAAAAAAAAAAACTCTTGTCCAGGAATGTGAGGGCTACACTTAGACAGAATAAAGATAAAAATATCTACCTGCTAATGCTTCCACGTGTACTCCTATTATCCCATGTTGGTGCAGGGGTCATACTCCTAGACAGAGAACTCTTCCCCAAAAAGGGTACAGAAATCTTGAGGGGGCAAAATCAACTGATACAGCTGATCAATATCCATATCGGCGCTGACCGATACATCCCTGCATGAGACAAGGCATTTAAGAGACCCTTTTATTCTTCACTCTCACAGTACGGTTCACTTCAACTTTGTGAAGGCTCAAAGGTAGAATTTGCTACAATATGAAGTGGGGTAGGAATCCAACAAAGATTCATGGAATATAAATGTATTAGGAAAAAGGGAAAAACCATGAAAATGCAATAAATCCAAGCAAAGCATCTCGTGAAGACAAGCCTAAACTACTTCAGCTCCTCTTCTGGGAACAATTTCTCCTCAACAAAGGATACCCGTGAAGCAGAGCCCTTCAACATCACGAGTTTCCTCATTCTCTCTCAGAACTGCTTCTTAAGAACCCATTTTTTTCAAATTCTCAGCCTCCATCTTAAATACCCACAAAGATTTCATTCACCCAACATGAAACATAAAGCAAACAACACAAATTCTCCCTCTTGTCTCTGTTTCCATGGAATCCAAACTAGTCTTCTCCTTCACCTTCACCTTTTTCTTGTCTCTGTTTTCTCTTCACGCCTCCAACCTCCAAACCTACATTGTCCAACTACACCCACATGGAATGACCAACTCTGCCTTCAACACAAAGCTCGAGTGGCATCTCTCGTTTCTTGACCGAACCATTGCATCCGACGATAGCCCATCTTCTCGACTTCTTTACTCTTACCATTCTGCTATGGAAGGTTTCGCAGCTCGTCTCTCACAAATTGAGCTGGAAACCTTGCGAAACAAGCAGAATGTAATAGCAGTTAGGCCTGACCATTGCCTCCAATTACACACCACTTACTCATACAAGTTCTTAGGACTAAGCCTCACAAGGGAGGATGCTTGGTTGCACCCTGGCTCTGGCCATGGAACAATAATTGGAGTACTTGACACTGGAGTGTGGCCTGAAAGCCCGAGCTTCAGTGACGAACAAATGCCTCAGGTGCCCAAGAAGTGGAGAGGGATCTGCCAGGAAGGGCAAGACTTCAATTCTTCCAATTGTAACCGTAAGCTCATTGGAGCACGGTTTTATAGTAAAGGGCACCGTGCATCTTCTTCAGCCATTTCTAGATTACCAGCTCCTGTGGAATATGTATCCCCCCGTGATGAGCATGGTCATGGAACCCATACTTCATCAACTGCTGCAGGAGTTTCTGTACCCAATGCAAGTGTACTAGGAAATGGTGCTGGAGAGGCCAGGGGCATGGCGCCTGGTGCCCATGTTGCGATGTACAAGGTATGCTGGCTCAATGGCTGTTACAGCTCTGACATACTTGCTGCAATGGATGATGCTATTAGAGATGGAGTTGATATCCTCTCCCTCTCTCTAGGCGGCTTCCCCATACCACTCTATGATGACAGCATCGCAATAGGAAGTTACAGAGCTACGGAGAGGGGTGTTATGGTTATCTGCGCAGCAGGAAACAATGGTCCAATCCCAAACTCAGTTGCCAATGAAGCTCCTTGGATCACTGCTGTTGGTGCCAGCACACTTGACAGGAGATTCCCAGCAGGAGTTCGCATGGGGAATGGCCACATCCTCTACGGTGAATCAATGTACCCCGGAATCCAGTTGCCAAATGCTGGGAAAGAACTTGAGCTTGTGTACCTTACTGATGGGGGCAAGGGAAGTGAACTCTGTTTAAGAGGCTCTCTTCCAAGAGCCAGAATCCAGGGGAAAATTGTGGTTTGCGACCGTGGTGTCAATGGCAGGGCTGAAAAAGGCCAAGCTGTTAAGGAATCAGGTGGTGCGGCAATGATACTGGCGAATACCGCGATCAACCAGGAGGAGGATTCTGTTGATGCTCATGTCTTGCCTGCAACATTGATTGGGTATGCAGAGTCTGTACGCTTAAAGAATTACATAAATTTCACAAGAAGACCCACAGCTTGGATTGAATTTGGAGGAACAGTCATTGGGAGATCTAGAGCACCAGCAGTAGCATTGTTTTCATCAAGAGGGCCTAGTTTAACCAACCCCTCAATCCTCAAGCCAGATATTATAGCTCCTGGAGTGAACATTGTTGCTGCCTGGCCACAAAATTTGGGTCCCACCGGCCTTCCTGAAGATTCTAGAAAAGTAAATTTCACTGTCATGTCAGGGACTTCCATGGCCTGTCCCCATATAAGTGGAATTGCTGCTCTAATTCGCTCTCGCCACCCTGTGTGGAGCCCAGCTGCAGTTAAATCTGCAATTATGACAACGGCGGATGTCGCTGACCATTATGGTAAGCCAATCATGGATGGTGAGAACCCTGCAGGGGTCTTTGCAATTGGAGCTGGACATGTAAACCCTGAAAGAGCAACCAACCCTGGGTTGGTTTATGATATCGGGCCAAGTGAGTATATTATTCATCTCTGCACTCTTGGATACTCAAGGTCACAGATATTCACAATAACTCACATGAATGTGAGTTGCCATGAAGTCATAGCCAAGAACAGGGGTTTCAGCCTCAACTACCCTTCTATTTCTGTGATTTTCAATCCAGGGAGGATGGGCAAGAAGATTAAGAGGCAACTAACAAATGTTGGCCTCCCTAATTCTACGTACTCGGTGGAGGTTGTGGCACCTGAAGGAGTTGTAGTAAAAGTCAGGCCACAACATCTAACATTCAATAATGTAAATCAAAGTTTGGCATACAGCATCTGGTTTGTATCCCGGAAGACAATAGCAAAAACACAGAAGGTGACCTTTGCTGAAGGACATTTGACATGGGTGCACACTCAGAGTAGTCATTACAGGGTAAGGAGCCCAATTTCAGTGACTTGGACGGATATGAAGCAGTAGCACTGGATGTTCAAGTATTGTTTTCCTCATCTCAAAGGTTTATCTGTGTGAATTGTCTGCTGCGGTAGAGGGTATTAAACTAGAAAATATACAAATGAAACTTCTTTATCTTTGCATGAAGAGCGGAATGATTATTATTTAGTCTTATAAAATGTATTCCAGTTCATTTTGATTTAATATGCCAATTTAAGATTCAAGTAAACTTTCCTTCTTCTGCTGTAATAGGCCTCCATGCGGATGAACATGTCATATATAAGGTCCTTTAAACCACCCTTCACGGAACCACCACTATTTTTCGTATCACCATTAAGAGATAATAACTAAATTTGTATATCAAAAGGGCCAGAGAGAGAGAGAGAGAAACTCAACAGGTAACATGATCTTCAGCATCAGCAATCTACTAAAGTTGGGATCTTTATTCCAGTTCATTGCAGAAATATTTCTGAAATAACAATCTTTTGGAAAAAAGCAAGTTGCGAAAATATTTTCTTTCTCCATTTAATAATTTTTTCACTATATTTCTCCCAAAAAAAAAAAAAAAAAAAAAAATGGAAGTGCAAATGCAAAACAAGCCACAAGGAAAATCAACACACCTGCTTCGAATATCGGCAATCTACCAATTTGGAGTCTTCTTCTCCAGTTCGGCTGATATCTATTTAGTAAAAACGACATATTCTGAAAGGGAGAATATGGGTGACCTCAAAGACTCTCATGAAACTCCAAAATGAGGCTAGCCTACGGCTTATCTTACTCTTTGAATGCAAATTTACTGTTAGACATAATGTGGTCATAAAGGCATTCAGCTCGCAGAATCCAAAAACCTAGGATAGAGGGTTTTTGGTCACTATGTTATTCTTTTATCCATATATTCAACCCAGTCATTACAGAAAGTGATAAGAACAATTTGGCTTGTATTGTCCTGTAAATGTGGAACCATGTTTTGAAAAAAAAAAAGAACTGAAGGATAACCAAAGACAGCAAAGCCCATCAGAGCAAGAGAGGCATATAGTGCTTTAATCAAATCAAACGTCATTAAGCTTATCAAGTATCAGATAGCCTAATTACAAAATGTTACATAATGACATGAAATTTGAAGAAAGTACATTGCCTCATTTCTTGATGAACTGCAAGCCATTCTCATTAGAGTAGCGCTCCATGAATCTCATGAACCTATCCCACTCCCGAGGATTTCGCATCACATGTTTTGCTTCTATTCTTGCAGGTTTTCCATTAACAAACTTCGCACTGACATCAACTGACTGAATAACTCCTTCCTCATCAATCATGTACAAGCCTGTGATGTCACCAAGTTCCCCCGATGCATCAAATACGGAAGGTTGTTCAAAAGAGAAAATCGCCATACCATTTGTACCATCTCTTGATTTGGTTAGCCTTACATCCGGTATTGTCTGCTCATCAGTTCCTTGGATGAACTGAATTGTTGGCCTGACCATCATTGTTATCGGCCTTGGTATTTGAGAATTTGCTCTCAATGATTCCCACCGTGGACGAGATAGCTGCAATGATTTTCCATTGAATGATGAACATGCACTCCGGCGTACTACCGAAAGTAAAGATATCAAGCCTGCACATAGAACATGAATAGTTTTGTATTAGCTTGAAACATGAGGAGCTTTCATTTACATCTACATATGTGACAAAACCTAGACCTGCTACAAATTCCTTTTCCCCAAGTTTTCTGATATAATTTCTCAAGGATCATACAAAAGCATACATAGTTTTAGTTTCATAAGCTCTCAGGACACCATCATGCCAAGGTTGAAAGGCTATATACAAATGACTAAGACCCAAAATTAAAAACAAAATAGTGGTAAATAAACCTAGAAACTGAAAGAACATAGTGCATAAATTGTCACTCTGGCATTTATGAGAAGCTAAATAGACTTGCATGCATAATCTCAACAAATTTTTAAAGAAAAAAAAAATGGGTCTTCTTAGATAAATAACAATCACCTTATATGTACGTAACATAGGACTTGAAGTTGAACTGATCAAGAACACAAAAATGTTGTTCATGATGTATTAACAGTGAAATTAAGAATTCATCTCCATACGACTCCATAAACAGATAGTTTAGATTCTTCTTAATGTTGTTCTGAGTTTCATTTTTATTTTTCTTCTTTTCCTCAATTTCAGGTTGAAAAGGTTTTAAAATTTAAATGTAAAAATTTTAAAAGCCTTGGTTCCTAAACAGAAAGCAACACAGGACTTGACAGTTCCCACTAACAATGCATAAGGGTTGTAATAGACTAAGTTTAAGTTTCGGTTTCAATTCAAATTCATATTTGTTTATCAAATGGCAGAAGAATCGGCTCAAAACAGGTATAATTGGGGCTTGTATGAGGGTCCAGAGT
Source organism: Macadamia integrifolia (assembly GCF_013358625.1). Classification (NCBI taxonomy): domain Eukaryota; kingdom Viridiplantae; phylum Streptophyta; class Magnoliopsida; order Proteales; family Proteaceae; genus Macadamia; species Macadamia integrifolia. The sequence continues at coordinate 14,571,246 of NC_056566.1, forward strand.
TGTAACAGTACAACTAACATATTTTCACACATACAGAAAGGATGTCTCTTCATCTGTTTCTTGGGGGTAGAGGGTGGGGGTGGTGGGAGGATGGTATAAAATTCATATGATGACCATGACCCTGAAAATCTCATATTCAATCAAGAAATACTCCACTATCTTTACTTCCAACTGAAACAAAAACATAATCTTCTAAACCAATTAAACAACATCAAAAGTCACAAAACTAGAAAGGCAAAGAACATGAAGAGCCCATATCGAGTAAAGCAAGAGAGAGTCCTTCCGCTCACATATGCTCATCAACATACACTTACCTGGTTCTCCGAACTCCCTGAAACAGATCTACATTATCACAAGCGATGACAGCCGAGATATATTTTAAGCCCCTAATATAGATTAAAAAACCCCAAATTTTCACAGAATTATCAAAATAAGAGGGAATTTTTATTTAAAAAATGAAAAATGAATCTTCGCGAAGCATCAAGCATGAATACCCTTTACCGAATTAACTGATTCTAGCCAAAACCCATCTATACAAATCTCATTTCGTAGAAAGCATTGAAACTGGGATACAAGCAAACATAAAATCAGAGTCTTTCACAAACGAAGAAGAAGAATATGACCTGAAGGAGCGCGTCGTTGCTGTGAACAATGAGAAACTGGTGAGGATGATGCAAGGGACTGTAGGGTCGCCATTGGAGAGACGAACGTGGAGAGAAGTGAACTCGAAGAGGTTGGAGATTCGATTGGTGTGATCTGTGGTGTGTAACTAGGATAGCCATTCACTGCTCATTTCTGCTAACCTTTTAAAAGGATAGAGAGGAGAGAGGAGAGAATCCGTAATCCACAACAGTCCCTAAGGGCCCGTTTGTTTAGAAGGGTTTTGATGGGGTGGGATTGTTGGGGTGGGAGAGTTCTCAACTTTTCCTAAAATTGTGGTATTTTGAGTTGTTTGGTTGTAAGGGGTGGGAGAATGAGCAGACAGCCACAATTTCACTGTCGGCCCATGTGGCATAGTGGTTCTCCCGCCCCAGGCCCTCACAAAGTCCCACCAATTTGGTGGGACTCTGCTGGGACTTTGCGGAATTTCCAAGAAGATGCAACGGTATCTCTCTCTCTCTGGCTTCCGTTCTCTTCCCTTCTTACTTCTCTCTCTGTGAGATCTCCGTCGCCATTGCCAGAAAGGATGCGGGTTATGACACTCTGGGATCAGTTCCACGCCTTTCAGGTTGAGGCGTTAGGAAGGGAGCAGGACATGGTGTGATCCCCAGCCATGTTTTTCTTGGTTGTTCTTGATCGCTGCTTTCCAAATCTGTTCGGCGATTAGGGTTTGATCAAATACACTGGAATCTGAAATTGTGGATCAAGAAGAAATGCGAGAATGATAGCTGTTGGTATTAGAGCTTTTTAGCCCTAGAACTTTTGTTGCTTCCCAGTGTCTCTCTTTTGGTGGTGAAATCTAGAATTCATACAAGTAAAATCCATCAGATTAAAATTTTAAAGTCTTTGCAAAGTAGAGTTTTCAGGAATAAGGGAATTCAAACTCAGATTAAAATTTTTTTTGGAGATTAAACAAAAAAATCGTAGGTTTTTGGAAAAATCTGCTGGATTTTAAAGGGAAAAAAACTGCAGCAAAGGTCTGGAATTTCCAAAAGCAAACCTGGTATTTCGATCATGATCTTCTTCATCCCTGTCTCTATGCTCTAATCCCTTTCCCTCCTCGTCAACATCGTCCCCTCCTCCCTCATCGGCGAAAGCAACGCCCTCGTTACCACCTCCGGTGCTTCGATGGGTTTTATTTTCATTGTTGATTTTTCCTCCTCTCTCCTCAGTCTCCCTTTCTCCTCCAACACAACCAAACGATCTGGGGTGGGATGCTACAGTAACCCTCCCTCACTTTCCCATTCCGGTTGCTCACCCCAGTAACATATGGGACCCATATATCAGAGACTCCCACCCCACCCTCCCCTCTAAACAAACGGGGCCTAAGAGTCACCTTGGCATCAACTTTATTACTATTTCATACGAAATTCTTTACAGTACGAAGGAAAAGTCAGTGGTGTCTCGTGAATGTACAAGACACTTTTGACCCTTTTTGTTTTTTGGGTCACTTTCTTTTTTTTCTTTTTTTTTTGGGGGGGGTGAAGGGGAAGGGGAAGGGGAAGGGGAAGGGGAAGGGTTGGGGGGAAAATTGTAAGTTTTAATCACCGACAAGCACAATCGTGTGTCAAGTCCATACTCACTAAGAGATCTGAAGCTGTGATGGAAGAAAAAACCCTTGTTCTCATCGGTCAAATTTCAGGTAATAAAGATAATAATAAAGGACAATGGTTGAAAAATCAATTAAGATTTCATAAAATTACAAAATGTCATTTTCCGTCTAAGCTCTCTGGATGGTCACAAGGGAAATAAAGAGAAGGAAGTGAACTTTCAAATCTAAACAAAAAACCTTTATGAAAAACATAAAATGATTATAAAACTTACTAATAAATTTCTTATCCTATTCTTTCTCTTTGATGACAGTCTAAATTGATCACATGTTAAATTTCAAACTCTCTTACTGAAAAATAAATTTTTAAACTCAAATTCAACCATTTATCTTCCCATATATTTCTATACTCTATACACCCACTTCATGATCTTAATTTTTCAAATATTTTGCTAGATGGTGGACTTTATTTGAGCAGAAACTTAGACATAAACTTAGCTCTCCCTAATGCAATTTTCCATCATGATCAAGCAACACCTCTCTTGATGTGCCACCAAGGAAAACCTATCCACTTAAATGTCGACATTATCATCTTCTCAAAATCTGTTTCTCCAAATTTTTTTTTAATGGAAAACAGATGCTTCATTACCATTCTACATTTTAATTCCTATTACAACTGTACATTTTCAGATCTCTCCCGCTTAAAGTAACATTTCCTGTCTGTTTGTCCGTTCTGACTTTATTATCTGCATTGAAAGGAAAGATGAGGCAGGGCATGGGGGTTGTTTGGAAGAAGGCATAATCATCAGCAATCAAAATGTGGTTCCTTCTTTTATCTTTTCCTTTCCTTTTTTTTTTCCCAGCAAGGTTACAAGATATGGTTCTAAGTTCTAACTTCTAGGCCCCAAAATGAGGGCATGTATTTCGGCCCAACTAGAGACCGTGTAAAGAATGCCAGACAACCCCTTCCAATTACTACAAGAGCTGCCATCGAATTTCCTCTGTTTCTTCACTAAACCAGAGAACAATGGAACAAAAGAAACACCAAATGCCCTTCCAACTCTCCTCAGACTTGGGCTTGATCCTACCACGATCCCAACATCAGCTTCCAGTAGGCACAGCATATCACCCACTGAGTCTCCGATGTAGATAGACAATTGCTTCCCATCATTTCCGCTATTCTTTAGAATCTCCTTGAAAGCTTCAACTTTGTCAAAGGGAGACTCTACCTTCTTAATAATATCCCCCGTAGAAATAGATTCTTCGTATACAAACTGATTCGCATGTACATTCAGAACATTTAGGCCCCCTGCTCAACAGAAAAAAAGGAGTAGAACTTTAGATACAACATAATGTTTGTATAGCTAACACTAATCAAAAATCAAAACTAGCCAATAATACAAGTAAATCCAACAAAGAATGATCAAGATAACAAGAGACAAGGATAGGGAGTTGGGAGATGGACTGAACAGGATTCAGTGTTAATCTGTTTTTCTAAATAACTTTTAGAAATATAGTTTTGGATGTCACGTGCAGAGCCCATTACAATGCTGTCTGGGGTTTGTTGACACAATGGTAGAAGCCATATATGAATCAATGGTAGTAAACCATGATGGTAATGACACTTCTGTGATCTCTACCATGTCACAGCTAACAGCTAATGGGATCCTCAACCACATTAACTCAAAGCACCAAAGTCATCAGAGAAATGTTCTGTTCTATGTACATGTTGACTTTACAACCATACTTATTACCTAACCTCTCAAAGCTGGGATACCAAAAAAATAAAGACAAGCATCCATGATGCTACACCCATCCACCAAAGACAAGGTAAAATCAGAAATAATTCACACAAATCTGTTCAGCTGCCCATTCTGTAAGTTCATGATACCACAATGCAGAATAAGAATTGAGGTACCCATAATTCTATAAACAGCACCAAATGAGATGTCTTAAGATGTATAAACTAGTAATTACTGACCCAAATTCCAAACAAAACGTCTAATAATATAGTAAGACAACTCATTGCATCTAATATAACAGGAAATTATTGAGAAAGCTTCACAAGCTCCAAAATCGATGGAAGCCCTGTTTTTGCACAATGTATGATAAAGAAACTAACATTATATCAAAGTACACAACTAGAACCCAAGCAGTTGACCCAAATGTCTAGAGTCCTAGATAGTGTAGAAGTGCAGAACAGCAGAAAAGGACCAAAAAGTCAGTTCAGTATTGGTATGTTTGGTTCAGTTCAGCTTGCATGTACCAGCAAAAAAGAAACAAAATAGCTTAACAATGCAGATCTATATAATTACAATTCTAGAAAATTGCATTGGTAACCAAATGACAATAAAGATTGAAAAAAATAAATAAATAAATAAACACTGATCCCAATCAAATATTTCCAATCGAATAGTAAAGAAAATACCTGATGAGAAGGCTGATCTAATCAGATCATCACACCAACAATAAGAAAGTATATGGACGCTGGCCTTCAGCCCTTCATTCTTTACAATTGTCTGGAAGAACCCAGTACAACCATCTTGGAGTTTAAGTCGCTCACCAGCCTTTTTTATGTCTTCCAGATTTAAACCCTTCAGTGTTCCTGACTCAATTACTCTTGCATTTGCCCGTTTCTCGAAGTCTGAGACTTGCTCAAATGCTTTGGACAGACCTTCATAGTTGAATTCTCGCACTGCAAAACAATAGGATGTTGGAAAAGTAAATACTGACTCTCCATAAGTGGCTGATCATGGCAGTTGAGACCATCTTAGAAATGCAATGCGTTGAATGAAATATGAATAATTACCATGAAGAAAGGCACCGGGTATTTATACCTTTCTCATTGGGCATAATGCTGTCAATGCATCGTTCATATTCTTCTGTATACTGCCTTGAAAGAACACCCCATGAGTTCCTCAGATCAGCGGATGACCTCCGGGGAAGTGGATTTTCTGTTCCACTCTGATCAGCTTTTGGTGCAGTTAATATTGCTATCTCCGCTAAAATGGCAGAGGAATCAAGAATGGTGCAAGTCAAATCAAAATCAGAAAATAGAATGAGGCGATACTCCGCAGGGTCAAGCACTCTAGTCAAAGGAACTATAGCTCGTTGAACAACTGGCTGGGCAGTAAAAAATTCTATCTCAAGTTTCATAGCCTGATGATAAATCTTTTCCATAATGTCAAGCTCCTCGCCTGTCAAAGAGACACTCAGTTTATCAAGCAACTCCTCAGTCTGCCGAGCCAATGCCTGTACCCATTCAGAAGGGAGGGAAAAATTGGATAAGCACCTTGAATAAATAGTACAGTATTCTGAAATTAAAGAGTTAACGATACTAATCAATCAGAAAATAATAAATGGCAGTATCAGAAAGTGTATTGATTGGAAGACCCATCAGGGAGAATAAAAAGTATAATATATTACTAACGAGACAAACCTCAAAAGCTTCAGAGGAATAGTTGTCAATCCATTTCTTGTAGAGGTGACTGCCTTCATCAGGAACCAGAAATGCCCGTAGCTCTTTGCCTAGGAAGGCATAAAGCCTCATGCAAGGTGTCACAGCACTCAGTGTATAAGCAGCAACTTTTGTCTTCTCAAAGGGAGTAGCAATTTTACCGAGACCTTTTTCTCCTTCCACCTTTCCTGAGGCTGTTGCCAACAAAAAATTTGTGTATTTCAGTGTTGCTGGGGTGGCACTTGACTCATTTGCAGGATCAATGCCCCATTCCTGTATGGTCATTCCCTTAGAATTTATAAATAGAAAAACTAAATGGATAAAAAATTGACAGGGGAAAAAAAAGATACATACACATGCAATCGAAGCTATTTAACCTTTTATTCTATTTGTGATAAGTAAAACTAGTTTTTAAAAAAGAAAGATACACATACGAGATTGGAGGCTAATTGTTACATCCCTTTACAGAATGAAAAAAATGATCTGAAAACAAAGAAATACAGAAAAGAGGGAAATACAGGCAAGTTCTTGGCAGCAATGCTCAATCGTGATACAAGATTGGCATAGAGATGCCTCATTTGGAAGGAAGTGCATCATCTCATTATAAACTTTACAATAATGAGAGTGAGATGATCAGACATGAGGCCACCCCAGATCTGTCAGAAAGTATGCCTTCCCTTTGACCCTCAGCCCAATAGAGTAGTCCCTTAAAATCAAACATGAGGACATTCCCCTAAAGGACAGCACAGTTTCAGCATGTATGCAAACCAAGCATCAGATCTTTTTCTCTTAAACATTCAAACAGTTAGTTACAGGTAGCATCATAGTTGTCAAAGTGACGCCCAGGTGCGCAGGCGCCTTGATCACCTAGACGGGTGCCTAGTTGGTGTTGCCTTGCGTCCAGGCCCCCTCCAATGATTGGGTCGCCTAGACTTCGTGCAACTATGGGTAGCATATAATGATCTGCAATGAAGTTAGTTTACTACATAGATGTTGTAGGCCAGCATCACCGAATGACTGTATTTGCATAGCTGACTGTAGAAGATGTACTGGTATTATTATGATACAATTGATAATACCAGAAAAGGATTTAAAATCTCCCATCCTCAATCCATGTGAGTAATCTAATCTTAACTAGGAAACTTGATGATAAAGAAAAAATCCATACGCAAGGCTGGTTATGAGTTACTGTCATGTAAACAGTAGACTGGTACTATTGTTAACCAAATCAAACTAGAAAAAGGTTCAGATCTGGACCAAACCAGACTAAACCAACCAAACCAAACTGGTCCGGCATTATTGAGCCATCAATAGAAATGACAGAACTAGACCTTGACAACATACACAAAACCTGCTTCATTCATGGTAGATAATGTTACAGATGAAAAAAAAATAAAAAAATAGCAACTCTTGCTTATTAGACTAATTGGAACAACAGTGGCAACCAAGACAATGATCCTCACTCCTCAGAACATCAAACTGTATGGTGCTCAGTCCTTGGATTTCTAATCCTGGACTTAAATAAGCTCCAGAACTCAATTAAATGTCCAGTAAATGGCTATTCTTAAGCCACAATAGCATACCTTCCAAAACCTCCAGGAATCCCCTGGGCACTCTAAATAAACTCAAAAGAAAGGGTATATTTCAAATACATAATACCAAATAATATAGGTGGAATGAAAACCACCAGATTGAAAAGTTATTCCAGCGTAATATGGATGCCCAAGGCCCAATTATGATCTCTGGAAAGTTCTGTTTCTTTTAAAAAAAATACTCTAGCACATGTTTGAAGGGCATTCAGACTAAGACTCCACCACATTAAAAGAAGTTTTTGCATAGGAACTCTCATCTCACCAATCCATCAACCAACAGATCTTAGTTTCATACCAAAAGGTTGAATAGGGTAACATGATAGGTGTATTCTGTGACAAATTCTGCCAATACAAAAAATTTCCTTCCATTGCACAAAATACAAAATTGCCACCAACCCTTGCACATTCATCTATATTCAAAGGGGTATTGCGATGATATCGCCAATCCATAAAGAAAGGCTATGACCATGGATAATTTCTTTTATTCTATAATGCTTTGATAGGTCCATAAGAAACCACCTCAATTCTTGCTGATATATTTAGTAGAGTCCTCATTGATGATAAACATAATATTGATAGAATTGGAATTGTAAATCATGAATTCAATATTTTATTTAATGCTAAAATTGTTAAAGAGGACATTCCCATTTGAATACAGTCAAGAAGTTAAGAATATCAGGTCATCACTAACATTCAGTCTTGCTGGATTTTAACTGAAATATTTTGCAAGAAATGTGAAAACAGAAGTGAATATTGTGAAAGGAAGTTAAGGATATCAGGTCATCACTAACACTCAAGTCTGGCTGGATTTTAACTGAAATATTTTGCAAGAAATGTGAAAACGGAAGTGAATATTTTGAAAGGAAGTTAAGAATATCAGGTCATCACTAACACTCAGTCTTGCTGGATTTTAACTGAAAGATTTTGCAAGAAATGTGAATACACAAGAGAATATTTTGAAAGGAAGTTAAGAATATCAGGTCATCACTAACATTCAGTCTTGCTGGAGTTCAACTGAAAGATTTTGCAAGAAATGTGAAAACAGAAGTGAAAACATTTTGAAAAGAAGATAGAAAGACAATTTAAAACCTACCTCAGTCCTTGGTGATATGTTTTACTACTTGTTCAAGTCCTCTATGGTGCATTTTTTAGGGGAATTATATTTTGTGACTGTTGAAAGAGATTTTTCATAAAATGCCTCCGTCAAAGACAATTAAATGCAGTAAAGAAGATTCAAACATCATCACATTCCTCTTATTTAGTCTTTCTGGATTCCAACCAAGCGATCTCTAAAGAAATGTGAAAGCGGATGCCAAGATTTAGAAATAAAACAGAAAAGGTAAGTATCTCTTAAGCTTACTTGTACAAAAGACTTGTGCAATTTAAGCTCCACCAAGACATGCTTCCTCATTTCCGAAATAGCAGATTTGTACTCGTCATCATCGGCACAATCTTCTGCCAACTGATACCTAAAGTAAACATAAAAAGACACCAACAATCGATCAAAAACCTTCCATAAACCCTAAACCAAGAATCAAAAATCCAGAGAAGAATCAAGTAGAAACTCACGCCTGAGCGAAAGCTCGAAGGAAATGCACGTCTTGACTAATAAAATGGCGGAAAGTCTCCAATTCCAAATTGCCAGAAGCCAAGCAGATGACGAAAGGAGTGTATATCGCAAGCAACGGTTCATCCCTGAACTTGATCCAGAACCGTCTCGCTATCCCTTCGTCGTCAGGCGCTTTCACAGTCATCGTAGCTGTTTTCTTTGTCGTCGTCGTAGTCGTAGTCGTAGTCGATGTCGTCCGCTTCCAATCAAGATTGTAGCGGTAGTGCTTTTTGCAGGAATCTCACAAAAGAAGAAGAAGATCCGAGCAGTTGCTTCAGAGGATAGAAGGCGCCGAATCTTGTCAAAGAAGCAAAGACGATTCTGAAACTTGCGTTCTTGCTCGGATTGAACAAGAAACGCATTAACATCAAGAAACAGAGCGAGAGAGCGAAAGAAAAACTGATTTCGATAATCGTTGTGCTTTGCTTTTTGTTTGTATTTATAAGGTTTCCTTCAGCGGGAAAACGGGAAAACCGAAGTAGAGAGAGAGAGAGAGAGAGAGAGAGATGGCGGCCGGTGGTCGTCTTAAAAAAGCGACCTCGTTAGTGGACTCAGGTTGGGCGGTCCGAATATCGGGACCGAGTCGGCGGTTACACGTCATGAGACACGAGTGAAAAGCTTTTTTCTTTGCTTCTCGATAGTAGACAGTTCGTGGGCGTTATGCTCACATTAGTTCGGCAGTAATTTAATAATATACACCAACAAATAATATTCTAATCTGACAGAATTTAAGGATCTTGATATGCCTAATCAATCAGAATCCATAAAGCTTTATTGATTATCCTGATCGAACAGTAGACATAGGCTACTGAAGTTGAATAGTGAAACACTAAGATATTTCACTCTGTCGTGGTGAGTCACGTGGGCCATGACTTACCCAATATGTTTTGTTCATGTCCGATGTGTTCTGAGTCATGTGGGCCAGGGTTCTTTTTAGGGTTGGCGAATGTAAAGTCAATTGTAATGGGCACCTCAGTTCTTATTCGTTGGATTGGAATCTTTATACTTTACAAGGTGATTCCATGAACCTGGTTATGGATCGAAATTTTTTCTTTTTTATGAGGCGATGATGCCATGCCATGCGAGTGGGCCCTAGTGCGCAGTCAAACAGGAAAAAGGGTATGGAAAATGGATATATCCGGCCACAAGCTTCTTATTGTGTATTGACTTGGATCTTTCTTTCTATGAATCTAATGAGACCTTATTGACGGGTCTTACGGGGACAGGATGTCACTGTTGCTACGTGAGCCATGGGGTGGAGAAAATAGTGAAAATTAGGGTTCGTTTGATAATTTTTCTGTTTAAAAAAATGATAGAAACATAAATTTTTATTTTTAGAAACAGAAACGGAATTGAAGCTGTTTAATAAATTATGTTTTTAGAAGTCGATAGTAACCAATGAAAGAATGACCATAAATCGTCAACTTGTTTCGCCTGGGTTGTTTCTTGAACCATAAATAAGTAGAAAATTCTATTTCTATTTCTGAAAATAAGTGAAATGGAATCGTTTCATTAAACGTTTTTTAGTCCGTTACTGTTGTTTCTGTTTCCAGAAACAGCAGAAACGCGTTTCTTGAAACGTTATCAAACGGGCCCCTAGGAAAACTTTGGCAGCCCAAAAAAAAAATCCTCTGCAGCGGGTGAGGTGAAGCGACGAGCATTTACTGGTCAATAAGGTATTGGGGTGTGTGTCGATATTGTTTCGGCAGGCAACCACATGCCATTAACATGTACATGGGATTTGATCAGATGAGGCAATAGCTTGAGATAGATTATATGTTCACAGTTCACCACATCATCCTGTTTCATGATGAATCAAACCAAATTGTCTGAGGATGTGTGTACCAATCACGACACTTTATTGGTATTAAAGTCAAGATATGGATATAGAATCAAAGATCAAAAACCTCATGTTATAAATGTAGATGTATAACCATAGAAAATCTCACATCACAAGCAAGGATGTAAAACCACATAAATTTTCATATCGCTTGTATCATGCTATGATGCTATCACCTGTTTTAAAATTGTGGAACCCACAAGTTGGGCATGTCACATCCTACTTCACATGGTGTAAGAGGGATTTGACTCCTCTCCTTAGCGCGTATCTCTCATGTCGTACCCATAGTTACTTGGTTCTTAGTCTCTTGTTCGAGTCTTTGTCAATGCCTCGTTTTTTACACTTTTCTCAAATCGTTGAATTATCGCCTCATCATATATCCCTCTCCTAGGTAGCTATGGACTGACGACTACAATATCCATGTGTCATAACCTAAACACATCTTGATTTTTTCTCTTGAAATATTCTTTTTTTTCTTGAATTTTTATTTTTTCCAGCTTGAGGCTTGAGGTATGAAAATATAAATTATGAAAATTTCCCTACTTTTGGATCTTACAAAGTTACACGTGGAAAAATGTGATTGGTTGAAAGGGCATGTTTGTGAACACGATGGGGGTGAACACCATACGCCATACGCCATACACCATATGTCATATGCCATACGCCATATGCCATACGCCATACGCCATACGCCATACGCCATACATCATATGCCATACGCCATACGCCATACGCCATACGCCATAGGCGAAACTTAGAAGCTAGAAGGCATAGGAGAATAGAGGTGTCAATTAGTCTACTTCAGTCCGCATCGAACGATTGACTGAGGGGATTGTCATATTTTTGGTGAGGCCACCAAAACCACTGATAAAGAAATAGAAACCGATAAGATTTTTGGTCGGTTAAGCTTTCGGTACTTTATCAATTTCAGTCCACCAGCTATTTATTGGTGCTGGTCACTTATCAATCCCTTTTACGAACTATGGATAAATATAAATCAATATAATTAAGAAAAGTTACAACCAATAAGGTGGTTCGTAATGTTAAGGATAACTGCATTAATAGTAAAAGTTTGAAATTTGCAAACACCCACTATGAGGCTAGACAAGGGACCCACTGTGGGGGCCAAGATGGGGCCCAAGAGATTGGATATTTATTTTATAAAAATTTACCTTTTATAAATTCATAACCAAATAACCCTAAGCTTAGGTTAAAATTGATATTTTATCATATTTAAGCCCTAGGTTGAGCCTTAAAGACCATTGGCTAACCCTTGTTTTCGATATATTTTAAAAGATATTGACTGAAAGGATACAATTCAATCATAATGTTTTGATATTTCTAAACTTTCATTTGGATCATGACCATTCCTTTTAACATTTTGAATCATGAAAACCACTAAGCTTCACAAGATTAACTACTATGATCATTGAAATCATTCATTTGAATTTCCATCATTTGAAAGATTAATAGCATTATGAGATGACTCTGTGAAAATTGTTTATAGCTATTGTACCATTGTAATGAGCATCGGGTGATTGGGAGTCCCTTGTGGTGCGTGTTCAGATGCTCTCAATCATCCGATGCTTACCGCATCTCACTGCTCGCTGCAAATGATGTGGACTCCAGATGATTTAACAAGCTAAATGAGCAATCAAGATTACAGTTAGTCTAACAAATGAGGTTGAATGATATTCTTTTAATTGGTTTTTTGCTATGAATGTAAATGTTAGATAAAACGGCAAAAATCCAAATAAAAAAGGTTTATAACGCCTTGTATATGATTGCTAATCTCTATCTATCCAGGTGGACAATTTTCAAGCTCATGATTCTAGCCTTAATCAAAATACTAGATGAACAATTATGACCACCATAACCCCAAGGGGGTTGGTCTATTGGTGATTTGTAGTGGATAAAGTATTACATGATGTGTCTTACTTGGGGTTTAAATCCCGTTATAAATTTGGAATTACCTTTGTTTCTTCCTTGGGGATCCCACCCCCTTAAGGGTAGAAAACCTTAGTTTAAAAAAAAAAAAAAAAAAAAAAAAAAAAAGACTAATGTTTAACATCAAATTTTTAAATAGACAAAAATTAATGGTTGACCTATATCCTTTCAGTTAGATTTTTTTTTTCCCCCAAAAACTTTTGATGACGGTGATCCTAATCAAAAGTTATAAAAAATAAATAAAAATATAATAGTTGAAGTCAATTATTCCAATTCATATTATTATGAGGATAGTTTGGTTATTTATTCATTAATTGTTAATCTCACTATAACATATGCCGATAAATCTCATAATTTCACACGTATACTCAAAAAATGTGTAAGACAATGATAGAATTTTCTAATGATCACTTTCAAATTATTTTAAAAATCATTTTTTATCATGACTTAAAAATATTACCAAAAAAAATTAGTAATAAAATAAGGGAGAATAAAAAAAAATTACAAGTTCTAAATACACTTTTTTTTTTTAAAGCATAAGATAATAGACAATCAAAAAAGGGGGAAATCTTATTAAGGTTGGTTATAATACAAGTTTATAATTTTACTTTTTTTGCTTCTTACCAAAAAAAAAAGTTATTTTTACCCTTATAGTATAACATATAATTTTTTTTTTTCAATTAAGGTATATCCTATCATTTCACATTAGAACTGCATTAAATAATTTTCAATTTCTTAAACTATTTTTTACCTCTACATTGAATTGCTTTTCGGAATAATGCAAGGATCAATTAAAAGAAGGTTACAACCTTTTAAATTGACTACTTTGATGACAACAAATTATTTCCATAAAAAAATAATTATAAATTCCTAAAACACTTATAGAGGTCCCATTTAGACATGGGTAACATTCTAACTAAGCAAATAATAACTTTGGATTATATGAATCTTTTACGGGTTTGGCCTATTAATTGGTTTGGTTGGTCTTATCAGGCAAAATCAAAACCTACCAAAATCTGATTTTTTCCTAAAATAAAGATTGAAACTGACCAACAACATATTGTAATGGTCATTTCGGTTCCCTTCATTGGAGACGTGTGCAAAGAGAAAGGTTAGGGAAAGGCCAAAGGGATACTCTTGCAATGTTGTTGATTGGCTATGAAAAAGTATTTGATGGAAATGATAATCAATCTATGTTTTCAAAGCCACTTTAGTCATACAAGAAGACACAATGGTATGGTGTGTTAGACCTTCAACTAAGGAAACAATTTGGGGTGTTTTTATGATGTGATTTTGTTTTAACTTGATGGGATTTTTTAATAGGTACCTACTCTATAAGGGGGGGGGGGTGATCGCACCTTGTCAGCGTGGCTTAAGGTATAATAACTTCACCAACTACACCAGGTAATTATTGTTTAAAATAAACTAGATACTCTCAATGTTATTATGATTTCGAAAGAAGCCTCATAATGCTTTTCAAGCTAACCCTTATACATGTAATAGACCTGTTAATTAATAGTACCCTTCGACATTCTATTTCATTTTGATAGTTTGGTTTTTACCATTTTGTCAATAGAATCTTTTCCCAAACAATTGTCATCACTGTGAAGATGCTAGTTGGATTGAGAGCGGTAAACCAAGGGGGGAAGCTACATACACTTGGTCCATACAATTGAGATGAGTCATTGAATTTGAGACGTGGTCTTTTAGGGAGATTGGCTATCTATCTAGTAGTACAACTCAACTCAGTCTTATCCCAACAAAATGGGACCGACAGTTACCTACTCAATGGTGCATTAGTCCATTGGCTTGATTAGCCCGATTAGTAGAACATCGATTAAAGTCTGAAACCAAATTGAGATTGACTCATTTCTTATATAGGCATGTCACAGTGCAAGGATATAGGTCTGCCAAGCCCAGCTAAGCCTAACTGAGACCAACCCAATCGCACCTCACCCAACCGATTGACACACCTAGGGCCCGTTTGATAACATTTCAAGAAACATGTTTCTGGACACAGAAACGGTAGAAACAGAACAAAAAGCGTTTAATAAAACTATTTCGTTTCATTTGTTTTCAGAAATAGAAATAAAAATTTCTACCTATTTATGATTCAAGAAACGACCTAGATTACTTGTTTCGCCATTTCTAGAAACGACTCGTGGTCATTCTTTCGATAATTACTATCAATTTCTAAAAACATGACTTATCAAATACCTTTAATTCCGTTTTCATTTTTAAAAATAAAAATTTATATTTCTATCATTTCTTGAAATAGAAACGTGAGAAACCTTATTGAAGGGCCCTAGATGTTGCCAAATTTTGAACTTGTGACTAACATATTACAATTAATCGTGGAGTCATTCAGAAAAAATAATAATAATAATAATAATAATTAATCGTGGAGCAGAGGCTCGTGCACACATTTTTCTCTCTCTCTCCAATCTATGACTCTACCTCTCTGTTCGAAATCGTCCGCCGCCAAAGAATCTGGCGGAGGCACCGTTGGATCGCGACACGTGGACGATCAGATGCCCCCTACTCTTCTCCTTCTCCCTCCTTCGTTCTCTCTGTTTCTCTGCAATGAGTTGGCCGGCGAAACGTAAAAGTAGACCTTCCAGTTGGCCGGCGAAACGTAAAAACGATTTCCATCCTCGTTTCTGATATGTTTCTGCACTTATCCGCCTCCAAAGACAAAAATAGCGGCGTTCGGCTCGAGTTTTAACTGAAGTCGCAAATATGGGTTGCGACTTTGACCAGTGTTCAGTTTATTTGGGACTTTCAAGATTTTAGGAGGAAATTGAGAAATTCGGATATTTTATTTCAGATAATTACTTTGAGCTCTTCTTCTATTTGGGTTATCAGTTCGGTTGGCTGTGATGTTCCACCCTCTCTCTCAGCTACGCCCTTGTCCCTTCCTCATTCATCTTCTCCGATCGAACTCTCTCTTTCTCAGTTCTCTCCATTCTCTCCATGTCTCTGTTGACATTTTTCAGCTCTGATATTGTTCTTTCCTCCCTCTCTCATTTTCCTGGTCTGGAATTGAAGATACGATCATACGAATCAGTATTCCAGGTTATAATTTCATCTCCTTGGTTATATCTTTTTTGGTGATTTATTTATTTTTTGGTTTGTGTATATGTATATAATCTTATCTTGAATGTTTACTGGAAAAGAGAAATTCCCCTTATTTTGGATTAGTGATTTGTTCCGGACTGTTGATTGTAGCAAAAATTTACAGTTATTTGTGTCAAATTAGTGATAAGTTAGCGCATTTCTATCATGTTATATAATCAATTTCTTCGTGGACTGTTCATCACTTCCACTATCTTAATGAAGCTCCTCATCTAGTGAACTGAAACACGAACTTTCATCTCCATTGAATAAAGAAACCAGGTGTTTTGAAGTTTGCTGCACAAGAAGGATATAATGGAACCATTTAAACACCATAAATTGCTCCATAGGGTAGAGCATTGACTGTTAAAGTGACCCTACTGAACTTGATGTTAACCCAAACTAGGATTCACTTGTAGATGATCCCTGAATTGGAGGCAGCTAAAGAAGAATGGAAGGCATCTTGATTATCAAAAGATGAAAACAAGAATTAATAACAACCGTTAACTTTTCCATATATTCTCTATTCTGTCAGTTCCTTCATGGAACAGACATTTTTACATTAACATGACAGACCATCAACATTGCTTCTTTAACTTGGATACATTTTTCAGAGCTTGGCACATATAGAGGGGAAGGGAATCAGATTGATAAGATAGGTATCATCACCAATTACAAGAAGCACTCGAAAAACAAAGTAATCACCACCAAAGTAGAAGCTAAGGAAGAATGAGGTCCCATCTTGACTAGAAATCCCAAGTATTCTAATAGAGATTAATTGCAGGCATATTTGGAGACTGTAAACCCTTTGCTTCATCTCATATTGAACTCATCCCATTCATGTTTTTCGAATGAACCTAAACAGACATTACCTGTAATTAATCTAATGTCTTCACAATGAGAATAAGTAGGTACTGAAAGGAGAAATCTTGAACCATTACAAAGAAAATGATTTCAACAAGGAGATATATTTACATGCGCCATGCTTACTAGTGGGGCTTTGGTGGTGTAGCTCATCCTGTTATGCTTATAATTGTACATTTTTAAGCATACAATCCTTTAACATCATTTTTTTTTCTACCCAAAGAAAAAATAAAAAATAAAAAATAAAAAAATAAAAAAATAAAAAAATAAAAAAATAAAAAAAGATTAGTTCCTATACCATGTTACCATAGAATGCTTTTGCCATGTCAGTTATGGAAAACATAAAAATGAAAATGTATTTCCCTGCTTTACTAAAACCAAACCAAATTTTTTGTATGTTGTATGATAAAAAGTCAAAAACAAGTGAAATCGTAATCACATATTCTAATTCTTTACCCACTGAAAAATGTGAAATTTTAATGATTAAGCTTGGTTCTAATAATTATGTGCTTTTTTTTCCTTTTGTGCTTATTTGTTCTTGTGGTCGTAAGGGTGCTTATGTTTAAATTCTTTGATGACCTCTTATTTTACCTACACATTCTTGTATGCAGTGGTTGAAGCTCCGTGGACGCATCAATTAGCTTATTTCGTACTAACTAGCAAATTAGATGGCTTCGATATGTTTTAGGGGGATCCGAGCACACCCTTTCTTTCTTTATCCGTCTGCACATTTTGCTAGAAAAAATGGTGCCTTTTTTTGCACCACTGAAAGTGTGCAAGCCCCAACAACTACACATGAAAACCAGCAATCTGAGACAACATTTTCTCATCGTACCCAAACCAAAACAGTTGAGAAAACCTCAAAGGATTACGAAACAATCATTGGTATAGAGACCCATGTACAGATCTCCACTCTTACTAAGGCCTTCTGTAGGTGTCCTTATTTTTATGGGTCTCAACCAAACACCCATGTTTGCCCTATTTGCATGGGCCTGCCTGGCGCTTTGCCAGTTTTGAACTCAAAAGTCATTGAGTTTGCTGTGATAGTGGGTCTCGCGCTCAATTGTAACCTTTCTATGAACTCAAAATTTGATAGGAAACAGTACTTCTACCCTGATCTTCCAAAGGGCTACCAAATATCTCAGTTTGATGTCCCAATTGCTACGGGTGGTTTCATTGAGCTGGATCTTCCCACCGAGTATGGTGGAGGGCATAGGAGGTTTGGGATTACTAGGGTTCATATGGAAGAAGATGCAGGGAAATTACTTCACTCGGGAACTGAAAGCTACTCCCAGGTAATTCTGTTTTACCCACTTCCGTAATCAGTACTCTTTCTTTTTGGCTGGATAGTGTTTGATTGATGGGCTTGTTGATCATTTCTATAGGTTGACCTGAATAGAGCAGGGGTGCCTTTGCTTGAGATTGTGTCTGAGCCTGATATGAGAAGCGGTCTTGAGGCTGCAGAGTATGCAGCAGAGATACAGAGGTTGGTTCGGTATTTGGGTGTAAGCAATGGCAATATGCAGGAAGGTTCACTGCGCTGTGATGTAAATGTCTCTGTCCGGCCAATTGGGCAGTCAGAGTTTGGGACTAAGGTAATTAATCATTTTTGGTTCATATTTTATCTTTTGTTTTCTAAGAAAGCATATAGACCTAAGGAATACATAGAAATTCAAAGATTGGGGAAGACAGATTTAAATTCTTGGGGTTTTGGGATCCGGATTTCCTTTCTTACTTCTTCCTTGCCTCATGGTCTATTTATTGAATGGGGAACAAATTCTGTGCTGTGGATCATGTAGATTTTTGTTTTATAATTTCTAAGTAGATCCGACTGTTGTGAGTGCTTTGTGTATCATTTGATTAGACAAGATGATCTATGTGTGAATTTTTTTTTTTTTTTTTTTAATGGTTTTAGTGTCACCATAAAATTTTTGAGAGGGCTAGATCAAAGTAAAGGATCATTTGACTTATTGACTCTTGCCACTTTTGTCATATCCTGCTTCTGAAAAACAGAATGGAGTGGAACTTTGCATACTGAGTGCAAAGCAATTAATAACACAACTAAAGCAAGCATGTCTCATGACCTTGTCAAGCAAATTCTATGACATGTCCCCTCTTATAAAAACTGTATATAGAGTGTTATAAGGGGAAAGGAACTCTGCCCATCCGCGTATCCTACGCTGGGCCTGAAAATACCCAGCGCGCACGGGGGCTGCTGGGTCTTTTCACACCCAGCTGCGTCTGGGTGTAGGGAATGCCAGACGGGTGGGTTCTTTCTCCCATAATATAATCTCAGTGGAGCTGATCCCAGGTCACTGGACACACCATACAATTGAGCCAACTTGCTTCTTACTGGTAAATCACAATTTATCATTGATAAGAATTAAAACTTTGGTTGGTGAATGGAAAAGTTAAAGCAGGATAAGTTCCTGTGATTTACTATGAATGCTTTGACTGCTTTCCAACTTCTATTATTATAATTGAGGATATCCTTATCTTTTCTGCGTACTTCTCATACCTGTTGTAGATTTGTAGCATTCTCATTAGTATAAAATTAATTCTGAGACTTTATTAGTTGATCTGTATTTTTGTATTGTTTGGTTCTGGCAGGTTGAGATAAAGAACGTTAACTCATTTTCGGCAATAAATCGGGCAATTGATTTTGAGATTTCCAGGCAGGTAGATCTCCATAGTCAAGGGCAGGGTGATCAGATTGTACAGGAAACTCGACTTTGGGAAGAGGGGACTCAGGTTTGATTACTTATGTTGTTCATTCAAGGACAAATAAATCCTTTTGACTTCATGACTAATTGTTTTTTTCATTGACCTCTGTTTTATTTAGAGAACAGTTTCAATGAGGAAAAAGGAAGGGCTTTCTGATTATCGATATTTTCCCGAACCAGATCTTCCAGAAGTTATTCTCAGTGAAGAATATGTCAACACTATTTCTTCTTCTTTACCTGAACTTCCAGAAATGAAGCGCAGACGATATGAAAATATGGGCCTCAGCATGCAGGATGTACTTTTTCTTGCTAATGATAAAAATGTAAGACTTGTTTATATTTATGGTGTCAAGTATCAGAAGCGAGACATGTATTGCGAATGGATGACATGGTGTGGATGTCTGACGTATTTCCCTATTATGTGTCTGCCAGTACATACATGTCTGACATACCAGTGTTAGACATAAAGCTAACTTACAGCCCAATACACTGCTTTTATCATAAGTATTTATGATACTATCTTGACCAAAAAAACAAAAAAAAACTATGGTACCATCAGTCAGCTTTATCTGCTTCTATTTAAAACCAAGCTCCTGAATTACCTAGTGATCATATGGGTTTAACTCTAACTTCTACTTTGGAAATGGTTCAGGTGGCAGATTTTTTTGATGCAGCTGTTGGGAAGGGTTCTGATGTGAAGCTGGCTGCCAATTGGATAATGGGTGATATTGCTGCCTATCTGAACAATGAAAGATTGTCTATAAACGAGATAAAACTTACACCCCAGGAGCTGGCTGAACTAATATCTTCCATTAAAGGCGGGACTATAAGTGGAAAGATTGGGAAAGAGGTGAACTCTGCCTTCGGTTCTTACATAGCATGTATAAACTAAAAACCATTTTGTAAACAATGTTTGAACCTTAGTGCCAACCGGTATTCTGTGCGTATATGCATGCATGTGTGTCTCTTTATCCTTCTACTGTTACGGACAACCTTTTTCTTTTCCCTTTTTAATTAAGTTTGAAAGGATGCATCATCAAGTGTCATCAACAGTCATCAATATAGGCTATGGACTCTGAGAATTTCATAAATTAGTTGGTTTACTGCTTGACCTGAAAAAATTTGGCAAATGCAAAAAATATTAATATATTAGTATAAAAGAATTAAATAGATTAAAAAGGTTATGGAAGATTTCTAACTCACAAATTGCAGTTATTCTCGATGGCTAGCATACCGGTCATCTCAAGGAATCATGGCACTAAAATGCAAACTTCACTGTTGCCATGATTGCAATTCGTTTTATTAGCACCCAAGTTCTTGTTTTGGTTACACAGCTACTCTACTGCTACTACTACTATAGATAGGTTTGCTATATCTTATGTAAAATTGAATTTTATGCTTATGTTCGATGCTTTATTCTTTATACCTGCAGATACTTTTTGAGTTAATATCCAAAGGAGGCACTGTCAAGGCAATGATAGAAGAAAAAGATCTAGTTCAGGTGAGTCTCTCCAATTCCTTGGATGGTGAAAAGCTTCTATGGGATACTATTATTTCAAATAGATAGGTGTATAGAGGCTGATGCTGATTAATGATGGGTGAAATGTGCAAATTTTTTATCTGCTGGTTTCAAAAGGACTTACAATCACAAATAGAATGCATGAATACATTGCTTAGGAAAAGAATGGCTAAATTGCATATCCTCGTAGCTAATGAATGATAAATTTGTGTCTTTCAGTACATTTCATGTCTTTTAAATATTATGATATTTAGACTTGGTCTAGAGAACACATTTATGCTCCCTATTTGATATCATTTATATATACTAATGATTGAAGGACCAGAATCTCTTGTCTCATGAATGTATACCATAGTTGTCATGGCGCCAAGGTGAACCAAGGCGGTGGAGGGTTGTCTAAGCGTTTAGGCGAGAAGGCGCCCGGCTTAAGGCGAACAAATGTTATTTTTTATTTTTCCTATTTTCTAACATTATTTAGTAATTTATATATATCTTATATCATAAAAAATCAAGATTAAGCCACATCAAGTCATTAAAAATCAACACTTAGCCACATCAAATCATAAAAAATTAACATTAAGTCATATTAAGTTGTAAAAAATCAACATTTAGAGAAATGCTCTTATTCTATAATAAGTTTGACTGGTCAAATGATTTTATTTTTACATGAGATTTTTTGTATAAGTTATAACATAAAACCAGCTTTCTAACAATTCTAAGATTACTTAAATCTGAGTTGCAATGACAAAGTAATGCTCCAGTCAAACTTATTTTTAAGTGCGCGAATACTTTTAAAATCACCGAATGAAAATAATTTTATGGATATCAAAACAAAATATTATTTTATCAGACCTTTGGTTTTTAACAATGTTTTAACATGGTAGAATTTATAAAATTTTCATAATTGAGAAACCCCAGCATTTAAAAGTTGACAATCGCCCCTATAACCAAAATCCAGTTTATGTTCTTGGACTTGGGGGGGTGACTTTTTATCCTTCTGGAATTTGATTTTTAAACTATTTTTATTGGATTCAAATAAGGGGTATTTGCTTATTTATGAATAATATCTTAAGTAAATGAAATAACAAATATAAAAGTAAATGAAATAACAAATATAAAAAACATTTACTTAAATGATATTTGGCATAAATAAGTACCAAAGCACAAGGCGACATGCAGTGCAATAAGACGACTGTCGCCTAGGCCCCAAGCAAACCGCCTGGACGCCTAGTCGTCGCCTACTATGATGTATACTACTACCCTTTTATGACCTCCCAAAAGACTGCATAGCTCTCACATGTAGCTATGCATCATACAACTCCTACTATTATGTGGCATGCCCAACTTGCTATACATATGGTGGAATGAACATTACATCGGTTGATCATCTACCTCCATATGTGGAATAGATATCATCATATTAAAACTGGCCTCAACTTCCTCTTTATGAAGTAGCCATCAACTTCCATATGCTTGGTCCTATGATGCAAAACTGAACTGTAGGCTAGGCTAGTGGTTGTCTTTTTTCTATGATGTAGATATTTGTGTCAATGGGATCTACGCAAGCTATGTTTAGCTCTTGAAGCAGTCAACAGAACCTCCTCCCTTTTTATTATATAAGGGAAGTGATGCAGTAGCGCTATGGGTTCTTGAGATATTGAATCCAACAAATGTTTATTGAGGTTAGTAGGGCTGCGGCTAGTAACCTATGGCTGAAATTTGAAGTTGATTTGGTTTTATTTTGAATGAGTTCTCTTAGCCACAAGCCAAGGAACTCTTCGCCGGTTGTGTCTTCGATCGAAGGTTGAAGAAGACTTGGTAACGTTATATTATTTGTCACCATTCCCCCCCTTCCTAAAACACCCTCTCTGTCATCTTATATTCTGTCCCTATCCTTATTTTATATTTATATTGGAGGCCAAGGATCCATGTAGCCGACCCCATTTAGTTGGGATAAGGCTGAGTTGTTGTTGTTGTTGTACCTAGTCTCTCCTTCTCTTTAAATATGAATTCCTTTTGTGTCACAACCCTTAATTATCTACCATGCAACCCTCTACTATATGTTTATGGGAAAAAGAACCCTGCCAGTCTGGTGTTGCCTATGCCCAGACACCGGTGGGCTTGAATAGACCATGCTGCCCCCCCTCGCTCCGTGTGCTGAAGATGCTCCCGCACGCCCTCCCATTGGCCCTGCGTGCTGATGTTGCTTGTTGCCTACACTATACTGGCAGGGTTCTTTTTCTTTATATTTTTATTTAAAATTCTGCCATTCCCCTTTGCAAAAGTAGCTACAGAATTGCCATTGTCTTTCATTTTTTGGGATATTATTCCCTTGGATGGACTCGTAAGTGATCTGAACCAGGCTTTTTGATCCCGGATTACATCAGGAAGGGCCCAAAGCTTTCTGTTGCTGTACTCAAGGATTTTTATTTGTAAGGAATCGGTAATGATATTGTCTTGGTGAGACTAATTGAGCAAGTTGTGACTCCCCTTCCCCGGATAATTTTGACTCAGGTCTGCACCACCCATGGTGGACATCTCAAAGGGAGAGGAATGCATGTTCGTAAAGTAGTGATGTGTGAAAAGAAGTGAACATAACGCATTGCTGATGCAATGTGAGATATCTGCTTTGTGACTGTAGAACTGTTTGGCCCATGCCTCAGATATCTCAAGTCTTTCTTTCCTGGTATGAGGTTCCTTATGAGGTTTGGGGATGCAGATTTTGTGGTGCATGGCATCTTGTCTTGTCTATTGAGGCTATGAAAAGATTTTGATGATCTGATATCTCCTTTATGACTACAATGAACTATTTGGATCATACCTTAGACATCTCAAGTTTTTCTTTCCTGGCCTGAGGTTCCTTACAAGCCATTCAAAATTTTATTTTCCACTTCTTTTTGTGATCGGCAAACCTTCAGTGCACCATGGTGTAAAGTGAGCTTTCATAGTACGTTAGAATGGATCATGATGTCATCTGTGTGGGCAGTTGTGCTTCCATGTTTGATTATTTGGTAAATGGTTCTTCGGTCCATGCATTTGTTTGTTCTGTAGGATTTGCTTTTATGTGATCTTGCTCACCTTATGTTTCATAGTTGGATTTCATTCGTTACTGCTCGAATTGTGGTTACTGTATTTCTTAAATATTTTGTTGTATAGATTATGCTCATGAAACAAATTATGACAGCCCTTCTGCAACACTGCGAATGTGAGATTGTGATGGTTAAAGTACACAAAATTTTTTATTACATTGAATAATTCGATGTTTCTATGGGGATATGGAAATAACAGATAGTGGATCCTGCTGAGATTGAGAAAATGGTGGATAAAGTGATTGCAGAAAATCCAAAGCAGCTTCAGCAATATCGTGGAGGCAAAACTAAGTTGCAAGGATATTTTGCTGGTCAGGTACACATTTTCCCAATGTCTGTAAAGTCGAGTATTAAAGATGGAAAAACCCAGAGTATGACTTTTGGTTCAGTTATTCTTGTATTAAATTCATTTTCTTTTTGAGATGATTCTGATTCAAACAAATTACTTTCAGGTGATGAAGGAATCAAAAGGTAAAGCCAATCCCCAGCTTCTGAACAAGATCCTTTCAGAGAAATTAAATAGCAAAAGCTGACGATTTCAGAGTTGGGTGGGTGCCTATGGTCTATATTGATGCCAACGTATTATTTTTCGTCATTTTAAGTATGTCCCCTCATTGCCGTTAGAAAGTCCATGTGTATCTTCCCTACCGTATGCACCAAGGGTGGAGCTGTGGGTAACATTGGCTTGCTCCCACCAAACTTTCTGCCAAACTTTGGAGGCTGCGAACCATCTTCCAGTCTGTAGGAGCCAGTTAAAGTTGAACTTGTGGTGGTTAGCTCCCGTTACTGGGCCTTTGGGAGGGCTATCATCTGTTATTAGAAAGTGAACAAGTCAAATAATTATAACCCAGTGCTTTTAGCATCTGTTGTTGAGTCCTTTGGCTCAGATCAGTACTGAATTGTCTGTTTTCTTTTCTCATATAACCTTGATTTATTAATTTATAAATTTATATTTAAACGCAGCTGGAGAGACATGATTTGTGTTTACTCATATACCAAGCCATGAGCATCCAAAGGGGGTCCTAGTCCTATGATCCCTGGGTAATGTGTTCAGCTTTTGCAAAACTAATTATAGAAACAATATCTGTTGATCTGCAAAACCTCTGTTTCTCCACTTGATTATTTGAATTCAAGTAATTTTAAATTACTATTTTGTTTGAATCTTCAGAGTTCAGATATTAGAATCATGAAAGGGGTTATTTAACCCGAAAGCAAGAATGTTTTTTCACCACTTGATTATTTGAATTCAAGTAAATTTAAATTACTATTTTGTTTGAAGCTTCAGAGTTCAGATATTAGAATCATAAAAGGGGTTATATAACCCGAAAGCAAGAATGTTTTTTCACCATGGCCTCTTAGCATAGTTTTTCTCCATGGGCCATTGATTGTTTGTCTCGTGGATTTCTGATTTTATTGTTTTAACCAGTGGGTAGGTAGGTTATTTATGGTCTATCTCAACTATGTGGCATTGACGGTGTTCTTCTTATTGTTTTCAAAATTAAGGACTTTTCAACCTTTCCAAAACTCTATCCATGGAAGAACCTCCCAATGGTAATGTGTAAACACTCTGATTATCAGAATATGCCATCTAGCAAGGAACTGAAGAAAAAGACCATCATTTCTTCCATATAAGTTTTACGCAATTGGACTATGCCACGTGTAAAGGGTCTCTCATAGAATATACAAGGGAAGAATGTTGTAATGTTAAGTAATTATTCCTCTGCTAGCGAGTCAAGGGGATTCTCTGAAGCATGAAATGCAATCTGGTAAAGGGTCTCCTACCAGACCAAGGTTCTAAACTTGGGATCGGTCATGGCTGATACTGATCCAGATCGATCTGAATCAGATCATATTAGACAGATTTACCTTTATTTTTAATAAAAATCAAAATTTTATTATGTTTTTACCTTTGGACCGTACCAGTGTATCCGATCCAATCTGATTTTTAGAACCTTGTACCAGACTATTTGAAACCAACAAATTGCCATCTCCTACCTTGTGAGTAGTTTTGTATTTTGGTCAATCAGGATGAATTTGTAGTATTTTCTATTGAAAGAAAAATGCATTTTCTTCTTCTGGCATTAGGTCTTGACCGCGTCCTAAGGATGGGTTACACTCTAAAAAGATATAAGTTCCTACATTTAGAATGGGAAGATAAAGCTGTGGAACTTAAATCACAAGATGGGGAGCTGTCTTTTTGTTTGTTTCTATTATCATCCATCCTTGTTTTCATATACTTCAGAAAATGTCAGCCTTAAATTTATATGTTGGTGGGCCCAAAACAACCCCTTTTTTACTACCCAAAAACCATACCAACCCCCCTTTGTTGTGGGGGTTGGTGGTGGTGGTGGTGGTGGTGGTGGTAGGAGGGGTGGTGGGGTGGCTCGCCGTCACGTTTGTAATGGAGGTATCAACCGGTGCACCTAAGAAGGTGATGGTCGTTGCCGACCCTACACGTGAATCGGCGGGTGCACTACAATGGGCTCTTTCTCATGCAGTGCTTGAGCACGATGAGCTCTTTCTATTACATGTAGATCAACCCCTTTCATGGCGCAGCACATTATCTACCTTTCTTAGAAGACCCTCTTCCCCGGTTTTCGCGGCCACAAACTCTTCCATAGAAGGCCATGGTGGTGATGGAGATCATTTAGATTTTCTTGATCTAATGAAGAGTGCTTGTGAGGCTGCTCAGCCTAAGGTGAGGGTGCATATAGAGAGGGTGGAAATGGATGGAAAGGATAAGGCCTCAGCTATTCTATTGAAGAGTAGGATGCTTTCAATTGAAGTCCTTGTTATAGGCCAGCGTCGTAGTCTCTCCAATGCTTTATTAGGGTGAGCTCTGATCATATCCATACACCTTTGTTATATTTCTTGTTTCAAACAGGTTGCATGCCCATCCTTACAGTTCTTTGCTTCTTGAAGCTAGTGATTTCTTGTCTCTGTTTATGATCTGATTTGAAGGAATTGTGGCAATAGTACACAACTAGAGCCAATTTGTTGCATGCCCTTTCCCAAGAACACTTGAATATTTTTTTGTGAAAAAAAATTTGAAGCCTCCATAATTCCACCCCAAATGCCAACACTTAAGGACTAGCACTAACTGAATTTGATTAACATTCATTCTCCTATATATTTACTTGGGGAGGAGGTTAGGTGTGCCGTCGATTTTCCTGAAACTAGCGGCTTAACTAATAGGAGGGTTGGGATAAGAGGGGCATAGGGGATTTTTTTCAAGGGAAAGAGGAGAGAGATAGATCTGGGTATACGTGCGGCATTCCCAACCTTTTCCTATTAACTTGATATAGCTAATACAGATCTTCTAGATCTATGTATGCTTTCTTTCTATAGATACATTTTTTTTATAGGTACATAAGTGATACACTGCAAAGAGATTAGCAATAAACAAGATCTGGAGATGATAATGATACTTTTCATCTTTTTTTTTTTTCCTATTTTTTCTTTCGGAAAAAGAAAACTAGAAGGCTGCGTAGCCCCTGTGCCCAGACATATTTAGGGGCAAAATGACTGTCCCATCCCTTTTGAAAGGCAGAAAACGCCCCAGCGCTGGTATAAGGGCCATACTGTTTTTAAGGAATCCTCTCCAGTGCTCCCTCCTTCTTCTTTAAGTTACTTTGGGGAAAGTTTTCCAACACCTGTAATGTAGGGTTCAGCCACCATCATAGGGTCCTAAAACATCCTCCCCCCATTGGACAAAGTTGATAATAATCTCCCTTGTTGCATGATACCCTCTCCGCCCATCTGAAAGCTGCAATCAAGGGATTCTCCTTCGGCATGGATTAAGAAAAATCTGGTCCAATGACTTTGTCACCTTTTACTTGATCAACCATGTTCAATTAGTTTTACAGTAGCTACCATGCATTTTTACAACTCTCACATATTAACAGAAAAGAAAATTAAACATGCCAAGTTCAAGACCAAATCCTAAAGGCCATCAATGGGAAGACATTTTTTTTTTTCTTTTGGTTTCTCATTTCATATAGTATATAAATCTTTATTTCAAAATCTTTTTTCCTTTTTTTTTTTTTTTTTTTACTCCAAATGAAAATTCAATGTTCTAATTCGCTCTTATGTGATTAACAGACTTAAGATGAATGGAGGGTCTGCAAAAGGGACAAGAGGGGTAGATACAGCAGAGTATTTGATTGAGAACAGTAAGTGCACATGTGTTGGTGTTCAGAAGAAGGGCCAAAATGCAGGCTATCTTCTCAACACCAAAAAACAAAGAAATTTCTGGCTTCTTGCATAGAGTGTACAAATGCTAAATTCCATTGAGCTCTCTGTAACATTGGGTTTCCACCATGGTCTGGGTTCAGACCACAGGTTCTCAGTTCACCCCAATTTTGTTCCGCGCCGGAGTTAGCAGAGGCGAATAGCTTAATTTGGTTATGTCATTTGCAAAATCAGAAAGCTATAGTTGCCATGTAGTGAATGAACCTGATTACTATCTTGTATTTCCACCCATCAGAAAAAGCTAACTGCAGTGTACTTTCAGTCTCTGCCCCTCTCCTTTTTGCCATGGATTTAATTTTCTTCTTTCTTTTCTTTCCCCCAATAATACTTCTACTGTAAATATTCCTCAATCCTACATTATGGATATGGGATGGCAAAGAAGTTGATAATTTAATCAGATTCTCATCATTGGACAGGAAAACTGGATATTTGTTTGTGCTTCAATCGATACCTATCCAGTTTTAAAAAATAAATTGCAAGCTTAGCAAATCGAGCTCCAAAAATTTTAGGAACTCATGGCACAAAATGAAATAGCATTGAAATCAAATATAGGTAAAGGTAAAAAGATTCATAAACTGAATGATGTAATTATGAATGTGGCAACTATTGGATCACTTTGACACATGCATTTACATTTTGAGATATTAGAAAGAATTTTATTGCAAGGCCTGGAAGAAAACACAGCCTTAAAAAAAAAAAACAGACATTTTACAGCTGACTTAGAAGAAATAAAGAGATTAATCCCCCATTGACATGGCTGGTAGCCAAATTTTTTACATGGAACATAAAAACTACAAAAAAATGGAGATCCAGCCATGGCATTGCAGATTAGATGAATACAGTACAAGTTCCTTCCATTTTCTTCAACCGGGGGGGGGGGGGGGTGGTAATTAGAGTTCATCACGAATATTTTGTAATGGAACCTCCACATCAGGAACTACATTTTCATGAAGATGCATGGAATTAAAGGCATCTTCTGGAGGTTGAGGTTTCATCCCTCTTTGTCCAGCCATCCCTGCCTTGATTGCAGCAGTAACCTTTCTCTGCAACTTGAGTATTCCAATACGTTTTGAGACAACATATAGGACAGCACAAGAGAAGAGGAGAAACCCAACAACAACTATCACCCTATCCAAAATAAAATTTAATAGATATGAGTGATTTCAAGGAGGTGTTGGAAGTAAAAAATAGTAAATAAAGTTGCTTTTCCTTTCTTCACCTGTCAATGACATCCTGGCGCTTCATCGTGGAGAGTAGGTTTCTGGTTCGCATAAGCAGGGAGCGATGTCCCTTGTATTCACTTTCTGCCTTCTTTAGTACTCCTGTTGATTCATCTGAACAACCACACATACTAATTGTCAGCTCTGGCTCCGATAAGAAGATTTTCTAGATTATCGCTTAGAAATGTCATCACTCGGAGAATTATAATCATAAATAAATGCTATTGGGCTGGACCCATGAAACCATGTATGAAAGCAATACAATAAAACAGATGCAAGTCAACGGAACTGAGTCCTGGATGTTCTGAGAAGAAATTTATCAGAATTTTGATCTAACGAGGATAGAGATCAAATGGTTAATA
Source organism: Macadamia integrifolia (assembly GCF_013358625.1). Lineage (NCBI taxonomy): Eukaryota > Viridiplantae > Streptophyta > Magnoliopsida > Proteales > Proteaceae > Macadamia > Macadamia integrifolia. The sequence continues at coordinate 14,601,042 of NC_056566.1, forward strand.
TTACCTCAACTTGTGTAACTCAGCCAACAGATGTTCCCATGCAGCCACTAGTAACAATGCACATGATACAACTGAACTGATAATGGAAATTTTACCATGTCTATAAACTCCAATAACATTGCCAGCCGACTTTATGGCTCCAGTAGTTTTCACCATTTCTAGCTGTAGTTACTAATATAAATTGTATCCAATTTTATGAAGTGGCAAGGCAGAAATAAGTGCAGATAGTAATTGGTGCACAGAAATCTTTGGGAGTACAGAGATTCAGAACAATCCAGTCATGATAGGAGCCTATAATAAAATAGATGGGGGGGGGGGTTACGGTCATCGTAATCACTTTCTTGTCTTTTATTTTCCTCTCGTTTCAATTTTAAGAAGTCTCTGGTTCTCCTACCACCTGGAAGGATTTAGCAAAATGATTTACCTATCCCCTGTCATGACCTAGCCTATCATCTAAAATCGCATTGGCAACTTCCCCTTGGTATCCCTGAAATTCATGCTTGTACATCTAATGAGCATCACTTCTTTAATAAGACTTTCCTTTTGCTTTCTTCATGTTCAACGTTAATGAGTTGACTCTGTTCCCTGTAGTTTGCCTTATTATTTTACTGTAATGCACATGTATGTTGAGCATACAATTTTTTTTTTTCATATTCATAGGCAAACAAGAGTCAAGGGACTCAAGACTAGGCAAAAATAATTTTTTTTGAAGAAGGGTAAATGAAGGTACCCAAATAAAGAGCACATATTCCATCAATAAATTAGAGCTAAAAAAATGACTCCAGATAACTTATCCAATGAATCACATGGGTTTTTTGGGAAAATGAAGACGCCCAAGCATAACCACGATAACATTCAAGAACGAACAAAAAGATTTCCAACACGCCATAGTTGTCACGGCGTCATGGCAACCCAAGGTGGTTGAGGGGTGGCTAATCGATTTGGCGGTGAATCATCCGCTATGGCGTTGCCATAGCGATCAAATCGGCCATGTGTTATTTTTTATTTCCCCTATTTTCTACAGTTGTTTTATATTTCATAATATATACCTATGAGGCTATGACATAAAAAAAATCAATCAATATTAAGCAACATCAAGTCATAAAAAATCAACAGTCACAATCAACAACTTATTGACATTTAGAGAAATGCTCTTGTTCTATAATAAGTTTTATTGGTCAAATGATTTTATTTTTACATGAGACTTTTTGTATTAAGTATAACACAAAACTAGCTTTCCAACAAGTCTAAGATTACTTAAATTTGAGTTGTTATGACGAAGTTATGTTCCAGTCAAACATATTTTAAAGTGTGCGAATGCTGTTAAATCGCTTGAATGGAAAAAATTTTATGGACATCAAGACAAAATATTATTTTACCGGACTTTTGGTTTTTAGCAATGTTTTATCATGATAAGATTTATAAAATTTTCAGAATTAAGAAAAATCTTAGCATTCGAAATTTGAAAATCGCCCTACAACCAAAAATCCAGTTTTTGTTCTTGGACCGGGGGGTTGACTTTTTATCCTTTTGGAATTTGATTTTAAACTATTTTTATTGGATTCAAATATGGGGTATTTGCTTATTTATGAATAATATCTTAAGTAAATGAAATAAATGGTATTTGGCATAAATAAGTGCCAAAAATAAAAGGCGGCATATAATGCAATAAGGCGGCAGTCGCCTTGGCCCCAGGCAAACCGCCTGGACGTCAAGGCTCTCCAAATCAATACTAAATCTTCTTAATTCTTTATCATTGACTGTAAGGCTTGATTGAAAAACTGGTCTTACACAGATGAATTCATTAACCTTAGACAGACAGTTGCCACACATATCAGAGGTACCTTCCTATTCGTCCAAGGAGAAAGAGGCATCCCTGCACAAGTTCTCACAGTACCAGACAATTGGTCTATATTTTTCCTCACATCTGGCTGGCCATAAATCAAATTCCCTATCCACTAAAATCCCTCTCACACAGTAAGGATCTGCCACTCTGGCATCTTTCTGTATAGCATGTCAGGTAAAGATCTGGTTATTGAACCACTTTATCTCCTCACCATATTTATCTATGCAATTCTCATTTTCTTCTTATCCTGAAAGTTCCTTATATCCTCACTTTGGTCAATGCCGTCCAGTTCCCCCAAAACTCATGTTCTGAATTCCTCAACAATCACAAACACTTTATTTTCAGGTCACTCTTGATTGTTATGATTTTTTATATTGTTTATTTATGAAATTGTTTCGGTTCCCTATCCTCCATTTTATTGTACTTAGAATTTTTCGATAAGTTTTAGCCATTAATATTTTATCTCTAAACAGGGAAGTGCAAGACATATATTCTCGAATTTGAAATGGGTGGTTAGCAAGGACTTATAGTAATGCCGTAACAGGGGAATCTGGGGTGTCAGCTAACAATATGCGAAACATCTCTTCTTCTTTCTTGGATGTTCTGCTCCCATGCAAGTGTCAACCCAAGATTCTCCAATCTATGTTCTAAGATCATCACTCTTTTACTTGCAGAAAAGTCACACCAAAAGCTTTCAAACAGCAAACCCATACAGATGCTGAAATGCAGATCGCGCTTGCCAACCAATAGAATATTCGAAATAGATGAGGCAGTGCAGGAAATTTATAGTAAAAATAAAATAAAATAAATGAAAGGACTAGGACAAATCTACCATCTAACTGTTAAAGACGAAATGAATGCATCTGCTAACACAGAGACCTACCAAATGTCATCACTGTACTTGCACTTCTTTCCACCTCCTGAAACATTTATAAATTAAAAGATCAGAATAATCCTGATTCCGATGAAGAACTTCAATATAAAAATGACCGAGGAAATTGTCTTAAGAGAACAGACAGATCACAACCTGAACCATCAGTTGACGAGTGCGGCGAAGGCTCTCTGTGATGCTTTCTGCAGCAGATGTCATCCCAGTCTTTGTCCTAAAAACGGTTACAATTTGATAAGTTCACTGAGAGAATGAAACCTAGGATAAGACAGTCAAAAGTGGCAGGAAAGACTGGATAAAGTGAGGCTGAAAGCCAGAAATGCTAAACATCCAATGCCAGGGGGAATTTCAGTGCACATGATCTTAAAAAAAATAAAAAATAAAAAACAAAAAAATAAAATAAAAAAGAAAGACTAGATCAAATAAAGAACCTATGGTACCAGAACATGATAAAGCTTCTCACTAGAGAATGGTCATCACGAGTGAGCTAAACATTAACCGCATAATCATCAATCTTTAGTATGGTTAGCACATGAGTTCCCTTGTAATGTTCACAGCTGTCAACATCTAACAGTAAAAAAAAGGAGATTTCTCACTCGATAAACAGATGACAGTACTTACTGTAAATTGCGTCTGCGAATTGTAGACTCTTCTCCACCACCTAGAAGAAGTTCCCTCTGCGATAAATGAAACCAATATAAGGACTGGAATAAATAGAAAAGATAATAACAAGTACAGTCAAGGTTACTGAAGCAGTTTGGCAGTGGAACAATAGAGCTCACAAGTTATAAATATCATATACTGTCCTCAATCAGTCAACCCCAAACCAGGGGTGGAAATTTGGTCAAGTTACCAATAAGATTAATGACTAATCATCAAACCTAAATCTGACCCCTTATCAACAAGGATGAGATGCATCCAAATCCAGAAAATTTATTACATATTTTTCTTAGTGGGTCCTTCAGTCAAATAATGGACAGTTTGGGAAGGATTGGGCTAACCATAAAGGCACTCCATTTGAATCTAACCTATAACAATCGGTTTATGGGTTGGCCATCTTCATTCCCACCAAGTCAGGTACCAGAAGGAGTGTCTAGTTGTTGCTTCAACATGAATATCTAAGAACATAGAGCTTGGATTGAATGAAAATCCAATTATCACAAATCTTCTATTAAATAAATCTCTGAACTAAAACTGCACCAGTACCAGGTTTTCCAGGAACCCAGATGGGTTCATGTTAGGAGCCAAAATGCTATTTTCTTGGTTCTATTCCAGTTCAAAACACTGCAACAGTTGCTTAAGTTGAATGGGTTACTTGATCAACAGATGAAAAGGTGTTTCATGATGAACAGGGAGAAATAAAAAAACAAGGGTGTATCTGGTGCATGAGGCTCCCGTCACCGTGGGGTCTGGGGAGGATCCCGTTTTGTGGAGAGGCTGTTTACCGCTTCAAGTCCAATGGAGAAACCTTACCATTGTGCTGAGGCCCACTCTCAACAGGAAGAAATATAAATAATAAATATATAAATAAAAAAGAAAGAGGGGGGGGGGGAACAAGGGGTATCTGAAAACAACAAAGAGTTCGGGGAACTAAGGTTGCAATCCCTCAAGATCGAGCTAACTCCAAAAACCCGTACTCAGTTGGAATGCAGGATGGAACTCACCAGCATGAAGCCTCAATCACTAGTAATTGACTGTATGGCAGTGAATTTGTTCCTGGGTGGAAAAGGCAACCTTCAACATACCATGGAATCAAATTTTGATTTTGGGCCAAGGCTGAAATATTTTTCTATTTTGGTTATGGTTCTTCTTCTCTTTTCTTTTCTTTTTTTTTTTTTTTTTTTTTTTTTTTTTTTTTTT
>NC_056566.1:14605656-14627580 GCF_013358625.1 Macadamia integrifolia
GGGGGGGGGGGTTACGGTCATCGTAATCACTTTCTTGTCTTTTATTTTCCTCTCGTTTCAATTTTAAGCAGTCTCTGGTTCTCCTACCACCTGGAAGGATTTAGCAAAATGATTTACCTATCCCCTGTCATGACCTAGCCTATCATCTAAAATCCCATTGGCAACTTCCCCTTGGTATCCCTGAAATTCATGCTTGTACATCTAATGAGCATCACTTCTTTAATAAGACTTTCCTTTTGGCTGAGGGGTGGCTAATCGATTTGGCGGTGAATCATCCGCTATGGCGTTGCCATAGCAATCAAATCGGCCATGTGTTATTTTTTATTTCTCCTATTTTCTACAGTTATTTTGTATGTCATAATATATACCTATGAGGCTATGACAAAAAAATCAATCAATATTAAGCAACATCAAATCATAAAAAATCAACAGTCACTTACATCAAGTCATAAAAAATCAACGACTTATTGACATTTAGAGAAATGCTCTTGTTCTATAATAAATTTTATTGGTCAAATGATTTTATTTTTACATGAGACTTTTTGTATTAAGTATAACACAAAACTAGCTTTCCAACAAGTCTAAGATTACTTAAATATGAGTTGTCATGACGAAGTTATGTTCCGGTCAAACTTATTTTATAAAGTGTGCGAATGTTGTTAAATCGCTTGAATGGAAAATTTTTTATGGACATCAAGACAAAATATTATTTTACCGGACTTTTGGTTTTTAACAATGTTTTATCATGATAAGATTTATAAAATTTTCAGAATTAAGAAAAATCTTAATATTCAAAAATTGAAAATCGCCCTACAATCAAAAATCCAATTTTTGTTCTTGGACCGGGGGGTTGACTTTTTATCCTTTTGGAATTTGATTTTAAACTATTTTTATTGGATTCAAATAGGGGGTATTTTTCTTATTTATGAATAATATCTTAAGTAAATGAAATAAATGGTATTTGGCATAAATAAGTGCCAAAAATAAAAGGCGGCAGTCGCCTAGGCCCCAGGCAAACCGCCTGGACGTCAAGGCTCTCCAAATCAATACTAAATCTTCTTAATTCTTTATCATTGACTGTAAGGCTTGATTGAAAAACTGTCTTACACAGATGAATTCATTAACCTTAGACAGACAGTTGCCACACATATCAGAGGTACCTTCCTATTCGTCCAAGGAGAAAGAGGCATCCCTGCACAAGTTCTCACAGTACCAGACAATTGGTCTATATTTTTCCTCACATCTGGCTGGCCATAAATCAAATTCCCTATCCACTAAAATCCCTCTCACACAGTAAGGATCTGCCACTCTGGCATCTTTCTGTATAGCATGTCAGGTAAAGATCTGGTTACTGAACCACTTTATCTCCTCACCATATTTATCTATGCAATTCTCATTTTCTTCTTATCCTGAAAGTTCCTTATATCCTCACTTTGGTCAATGCCGTCCAGTTCCCCCAAAACTCATGTTCTGAATTCCTCAACAATCAAAAACACTTTATTTTCAGGTCACTCTTGATTGTTATGATTTTTTATATTGTTTATTTATGAAATTGTTTCGGTTCCCCATCCTCCATTTTATTGTACTTAGAATTTTTCGATAAGTTTTAGCCGTTAATATTTTATCTCTAAACAGGGAAGTGCAAGACATATATTCTCGAATTTGAAATGGGTGGTCATTCATTACCTTTCTTACATATACATGAAGAGATGTTAGCAAGGACTTATAGTAATGCCGTAACAGGGGAATTTGGGGTGTCAGCTAACAATATGCAAAACATCTCTTCTTCTTTCTTGGATGTTCTGCTCCCATGCAACTGTCAACCCAAGATTCTCCAATCTATGTTCTAAGATCATCACTCTTTTACTTGCAGAAAAGTCACACCAAAAGCTTTGAAACAGCAAACCCATACAGATGCTGAAATGCAGATCGCGCTAGCCAACCAATAGGATATTCGAAATAGATGAGGCAGTGCAGGAAAGTTATAGTAAAAATAAAATAAAATAAATGAAAGGACTAGGACAAATCTACCATCTAACTGTTAAAGACGAAATGAATGCATCTGCCAACACAGAGACCTACCAAATGTCATCACTGTACTTGCACTTCTTTCCACCTCCTGAAACATTTATATATTAAAAGATCAGAATAATCCTGATTCCGATGAAGAACTTCAATATAAAAATGACCGAGGAAATTGTCTTAAGAGAACAGACAGATCACAACCTGAACCATCAGTTGACGAGTGCGGCGAAGGCTCTCTGTGATGCTTTCTGCAGCAGATGTCATCCCAGTCTTTGTCCTAAAAACGGTTACAATTTGAGAAGTTCACTGAGAGAATGAAACCTAGGATAAGACAGTCAAAAGTGGCAGGAAAGACTGGATAAAGTGAGGCTGAAAGCCAGAAACGCTAAACATCCAATGCCAGGGGGAATTTCAGTGCACATGATCTTAAAAAATAAATAAATAAATAAATAAAAATAAAAATAAAAATAAAAAAGAAGAAAGACTAGATCGAATAAAGAACCTATGGTACCAGAACATGATAAAGCTTCTCACTAGAGAATGGTCATCAGGAGTGAGCTAAACATTAACCGCATAATCATCAATCTTTAGTATGGTTAGCACATGAGTTCCCTTGTAATGTTCACAGCTGTCAACATCTAACAGTAAAAAAAGGAGATTTCTCACTCGATAAACAGATGACAGTACTTACTGTAAATTGCGTCTGCGAATTGTAGACTCTTCTCCACCACCTAGAAGAAGTTCCCTCTGCGATAAATGTAACCAATATAAGGACTGGAATAAATAGAAAAGATAATAACAAGTACCGTCAAGGTTACTGAAGCAGTTTGGCCGTGGAACAATAGAGCTCACAAGTTATAAATATCATATACTGTCCTCAATCAGTCAACTCCAAACCAGGGGTGGAAATTTGGTCAAGTTACCAATAAGATTAATGACTAATCATCAAACCTAAATCTGACCCCTTACCAACAAGGATGAGATGCATCCAAATCCAGAAAATTTATTACATATTTTTCTTAGTGGGTCCTTCAGTCAAATAATGGACAGTTTGGGAAGGATTGGGCTAACCATAAAGGCACTCCATTTGAATCTAACCTATAACAATCGGTTTACAGGTTGGCCATCTTCATTCCCACCAAGTCAGGTACCAGAAGGAGTGTCTAGTTGTTGCTTCAACATGAATGTCTAAGAACATAGAGCTTAAAATCCAATTATTACAAATCTTCTATTAAATAAATCTCTGAACTGAAACTGCACCAGTACCAGGTTTGCCAGGAACCCAGATGGGTTCATGTTAGGAGCCAAAATGCTATTTTCTTGGTTGTATTCCAGTTCAAAACACTGCAACAGTTGCTTAAGTTGAATGGGTTACTTGATCAACAGATGAAAAGGTGTTTCATGATGAACAGGGAGAAATAAAAAACAAGGGTGTATCTGGTGCATGAGGCTCCCGTCACTGTGGGGTCTGGGGAGGATCCCGCTTTGTGGAGAGGCTGTTTACCGCTTCAAGTCCAATGGAGAAACCTTACCATTGTGCTGAGGCCCACTCTCAACAGGAAGAAATATAAATAATAAATATATAAATAAAAAGAAAGAGGGGGTGAAAAAAAACAAGGGGTATCTGAAAACAACAAAGAGTTCGGGGAACTAAGGTTGCAATCCCTCAAGATCGAGCTAACTCCAAAAACCCATACTCAGTTGGAATGCAGGATGGAACTCGCCAGCATGAAGCCTCAATCACTAGTTTGACTGTATGGCAGTGAATTTGTTCCTGGGTGGAAAAGGCAACCTTCAACATACCATGGAATCAAATTTTAATTTTGGGCCAAGGCTGAAATATTTTTCTATTTTGGTTATGGTTCTTCTTCTCTTTTTTTTTTTAATTCCAACTGAAATTACCAAAATATTTTGACTCAAGTCTCTGTTGAAACTGAAATATTTTTCGAACACTTTCCATGGAACCATATGCTAAAAGTAAGATAAAGGAAGCCCAATACCTCGGCTTGAGCAGCTTTCCTAATGTTGGCCTTTGCTTGCAAATTGGCATTCCTAAGGCCTAAATGCAGACTAAAAACCATGAAAAAACAAGCATCATAAGAAAACAACCCAAGCTCTCAGATAAGGCTCAATAAAAGCTGTTAAAAAACAAACATTTTCCTATACAACTGTGAACAGAATATCCATCCCAGTAAATCAACAGTGTAACCAATTAAATGGGGTACAAAGAGTACAGAATGAGGGAAGAGAGATATTGGAACCTTTGGTATTGATCCTTCCAAGATTTCAGCATTGATTGAGCAGATTGTGCTTCTTCTTCTGTGGGAAGTTGCTGAGCAAGAAGATCAAGCCTAAACTGCATTGAACGAAGTAAGGCCAATGCATCCTGTGCAAGACCATTCAACCTCTGGAGAGAATTCCCTTCATCAGTTCCTCTTCCTGGTTTTCCATACTCCTCAATTGCTTTTACATGTTCGTGGGCATGTGCAATTGTCTCATCCCATTCTTTCTTCACCTTCTCAACGGCCTCCGCAACCTCGTCCATAAAATCTAGATTATCTATCAATGATAATCAAGGAAGAGGGATTCAGTAGCAACTGATGAAAATGCCAGAAATATAATTATAAAGTTATTAATCAATAAAGGAAGAAACTGGAAATTCGATAGAAACTAATAAAAATACAAGATAATCATTATAAAATAAACTGGAAATTCGATACAACTCTTGATGCGAACTACCAATAAATTGAAGAAGTAGATCATTTCCAAACAATCAAACAAGTAAGCTAATCATAATTACACAGAATAATCTCAACCCCAATTTCTTGTCTAACCAGAGACAACCCAATTAGGTTTCTCTTTCTCCAGATTTTTCAGAGCATTAATCAAAGCCATTCACTATGAATTTTACGATTGAATAGGCATTAAATTCACACGAGAAAAAAAAAAAAAATTGAACACACACTCTCAGAGAATAGATGCAACAACGACGCCCAACAAGAGCATCATTCCATTCAGATCATAAGAATAAATTAGAAGTTCATAAAAATCAAACAGCGATTGAATTACTCGAGAAAATGGAAAATTTCAGAATCTAAAATTAAACAACTTAACTGCCAATGATCCGCGTCACAAGGATCCTCCTCTGATGGTTTGTTCTTTGTACCCTTACTTGTCTCAGCAAGGTCTTAGGCTGGTCTAGTGTTGAAGTCCCGAGTGCATTAGGTCCGCCTAGCAGGCAGCCAACACCCCCCAAGAAAACTCTTCTACTCAATTTTCTTATCCGGATTTTTGGCTAAGAGAAATATTTTAATATTTAATATTTATCATATTTGAGTGTAACACGATACCTTTTGATACATATCTTAGATTCCATCAATTGATACGACGATCAATACCGATATTTTAATTCTTTTTGAATCTTCATCCTTAATTTAAAAAAAAAAAAATTATGAAAAGTTTTAATAGGAAGGCTTACAATAAAAAACCATGTATGAAATTTTGTCTCATGATGATAGGTGCCCATTTTTTAAGCTTGATTCTAAATCCTTTTGGCATGTTTTCTTTTCTTGTAATTTGAATACATTTGGGCAATTAGACCTTCGGGCCTTCTTTGTTTTGGATTACTTTGAGACATTAACTCAGCTCATCTTACCTCTCCAGACCGGAGGTTCTTCATGTTTTGTCTATCTTGGACATCACCATGTATTTTATATGGTTCTTTAGGAATAAAATTGTGTTTCAAAATTGCCCTTTCTCGCCTTCCTTCTCATCCACTTCACCAATATTTGTACTTCTAACTATACACCACTCTGTACCTTTGTTTCTCCCTTACACAATAGTGATGGTCACTTGATGAGTACAAAGCCCTACCATCGGATGACAACCCTATTTTTGTTGTGTAGACTTGGCTACCTTCTCTTGTGGATGGGCTGCGATTTTACTATTCAATCCCAAATTCACTTTGTCTATCTAAGTTGTGTTTCGGGGTTTGTGTTGGCAGCAAAAGCCAGATGCATTATGGAAGAACGGATTTGTACTGCTCCATGGAAGAAGGGCTCTAACAAATAAAAGTTTGGGTAGATAGTGCTGATCTTAGTAATATTTGTCATAGGGAATCATAAAGGCTGGTGGCCGCTTGAACTTTTTGGTATTCTCTTAAAACTCTAGATTGCATATCTTAGGTGTTGGGTTACAATGTCTTGTATTTCGTTGCATTTTAATCCAATTTGTATTGGTGTCAGCCAAATACAAAACGGTGGTCCTGTTTCTCAATTGATACTAAAGTAGAGATCTCATTTCAACGATGAAGTAGGCAATCTTTCCGAATCTCATAAATCTATATGCATTATTTGATCTTGTTTTTCCTAGGATTGTTTTTCTACATAAAGCTCAAGTATCTATTATTTGTAAAGATGAATATACGGCATCTATGGCCATTAGGATTGCTACTTGCTTAGACATGTTATGGTAGGCAGTCTCACTATGACCCTGATATAAAAATAAAAAATAAATAAAAAATAAATAAAACAAAAACTGTGGTGGGCCTAGTAATTAACTACGTTAGAAAAATAAACTATGAAAAGCTATTAAGGCCATAAGGTGTACCCGGTGCACAAGGCTCCCACGTGTGCAAGATTTGGAGGCAAGAACTACACAATCTTACCCTGAAAATGTCGAGAGGTTATTTCGACCACTTGACCACCAAGTTATTTCGACCACTTGACCACCAGGTGTCACTAGTCTATGCAGCAATTGTTGCAAAAAAAACTAATGCCTCCCTCTTTAGTCATCCCTCAAGTAGCTAAAGAATACCACCCGCATGTGGTTTGGACCATAGGTCATTGCCATTAAACAGAACCCAAGGAGAGTATGGTATAGCCATTAAGCCAACTTCCGAGTTTGACCGCAGAATTTTCTTAATCTTTTCATAAGACAAAGAATACCTTGAACAGATGATACATCCATCATAAGTTACAAAAATGAATTTAGTGACCGAAGAGTGAAGACTGGTCAATGTCATACTAATCCATATAAATACATACGTACATGATGACTGATAGATACATTTGAAACGAGGATCTACAGCTGATAAGAATGTATGCCGCAAGTGAAGCAATCACTGCATAACCCAAAATTGATGCAACACTTGATAACATTACCCACAAAATTGATGCATTTGCAATGTACTATATCCAATCATGCCGCTGTGGGAAGAAGGTGATTCAGGAAAATTTCTTTATAGCATTAACAAAGGGTCCACCCTGTAATTCACCGGAGTAAGCTGAGAGTTTCTGAGGGAAGATTAGATGACCCAAAGTTACGATGCTTTCCATCAGCCACATTGCTCAGTCGGAAGCCTTCACGAGGCAGCTGGTTGATTAGCAAAGTTTCTAGTTGGCTGGCTATACTCTTTCCAGGGACTAGAAAATAGAGGAACGCCACATTCTGCATTCCTTCCATTGAACGATGACTACGAACTCGGCCCTCTAGGTCATCAGTCTGCATAAAAATAGTTTGAATTTGGCCAATTAACAACTAAAACAGAACAGTGATACTAACAATACACAGGAAATGACAAAAAAAACCCAATGAGTCATGATTAGTTACCTGTCCAACATACAGTTTCTTGTCAGGTCTCAACAATACGTAGACACTTGAAGCTCCTATTGTTGATGGAGGAGGCAATTCCCTAGCAGCAATAGCTACACAAGTGACAGCCACAAGTTCTGACACATTCCTTTGTTTGTAGAGTTCAATCAGCTTCTGCTGACAGATTACAGTTATAGCATTTGCAACCCCCTTCCTCAGATTCTCAATAGGGTTTACTGTCTTCTTCACACAAGGGATAGTTCCTATTCCAATCTGACTCAAGTGATTGTAAGCTTCAGAGTAATTGGCATCAGAATCAGAGCTTCGTTCTTCTACTTCTGAATACTCTTTTACTTCCGATACATCCTTTCCATTTACTGAAAGATATAGTTCTTCGGCTCTCTGGATTACTCTTTCAGGAATTCCTTCCTCTAGAGCAGTTTCGAAGGCAAGACTCTCTCTACAGATCCCATCAATCAACTTCCATGTTGGCTTTGTACAACCATCTACATTCTCTGTCCCCATTGCTTTGTACACAGTGTTCTTCCTAACCAACGGTAGATCAAAAATTCCATGCAAGTGGGTAGAAACAATACCCAGGCAACCGATGCTGTCGAGAGATTCAATAATGCTACCAGCAATACACATCCCCTTTGCTGTTTCTGTTCCTCTGCAGATTTCGTCAACAAGCACAAGGCTCCTTGAAGTAGCTCTGGTGATTATAGAGCGTATCTCCGACATTTCAATCTGGAACATTACATCATGTTAGATAAACATAAGTGTGAACATTACTTAAGACCTTGATGATTACTTCATTAGAGAAGTAAATAACATTTGCAATGCTGAAGATAGACTTAAGCAAATAGTTTTACTGCATCATACATCTCACAATGTAGCATTTAAAAAGAATGAGAAAATTAGGCTTAATGTAACCTCTTCCTTGCTGAGAGCTGATTTATTTCCCAACAATGCATCTTTCACACATTATCCACTGAATTCATGGGCTGGTGTACACAACAAAAGGGCTAACTTAAGGCCCATTTACAATTAAAACGCAAAGACTAATATAGAACTCAACCCATCATATTACACTACTCCCACTTCACAACTCTTCATTTTAGACCTCTCTTAATCATAGTCCAATGATCCTCCAACTGATCATAGACCGGGCAGCACAGCCTTCTTTGAGGGTGGTTTTTTTTTTTTTTGGGGGGGGGGGGGTGTTTGGGTTGGGGGAACTATTAGGCATCTCTGGTTTAACCAAATTTGCAGCTTTATTCTCTTTGCTGGTTCCACATAATGGGTTTATCAGCTCCTGCTACAGTGTACATGATCTCCAGCCCATAGATCCCCTACACAGTCGAATTCAAACTTTATATATTCTCAAGAGTCAAGACTAAATGGGTTTCCAGGCTCAGTGAGAATGCTTTTAGTTGATGGTTGCAGATTGGCAATTGAATCAAATGCAGATCCACAAAGGATTATTTTTTGGGTGAATAAATAATTCATTACCAAAGAGACGGAAAAAAAATACAGCCCCAAACGGGAGGGAGAAGAAAAGAAAACAAGACGCTCAAGGGGATACAATATTCCTGACTACAAACCTTGGAAGCTCCCAGGAAGCAACAATGTGACAATTTCTGGGGGAGGGGGGACAGGAGGAGGAAATTTTTGAGATCTTTGTTTCGACATCAAAGAAGATGGAATTCCAAATCTTTCCCAACAGCCGAGAGTTGGATGTCCATTTCCTATGATTTTGCTCCATCCAGATTTGATTTAAAGTAGCATAGAAGGCAAGCTTTCCCACATAGTCACAAATAGTCTTCCCTTGGAAAGTCATATCCATCCAAACCCACTCCCTTTGGAAAGGGAGAATTCTTCTATTAACCAGCCAGCATTTGGAGAGAACAAGCTTCCAGACGGAGAAGGAAACAAGGCAGGCAAAGAATAGGTGATTTGTGTCTTTTGGCTCAGATCCACAAAGGTAGCATAAAGGAGAAACTTGGATGCTTCTTTGGCTGAGAAAGGCTTGTGTGGGAAGGCAATTCATAAAAACTCGCCAGGCAGTGAAGCTTTGGCGAGGAATGTGATGCTTGAACCAGATGAGCTTATGCCAAGGGGAGGGAGACCCATGATTTCTGATGAAGTCCCAGGCGGACTTAGCACTGAAAATGCCACTCGAAGCATGGGTCCAAATAATAGTATCGGTCCTTCTAAGCCCCGAGAGAGGGATGATTGGCAGAGAGGACCAAATTTTAGCTATCTGAATGGAGGCAGGGGCAGGGGGGTTCCAAGAACCAGCAGAGATGATATCAGCAACCATAGCATGCCCAGGGAGCCTAGAATTGTAGATATTTCTAGTATTGAGGATTTGAGAGAGGAGCCCTTTAGGATGCCAGGGGTCCAGCCACAGGAAAGTGGGGGCACCATCCCCAATGAGGGTGGAAATAACTCTGGAAGCCAAAGATCTCAAGGAGGCTAACTTACGCCATACCCAAGAGGCATCATAGGGAGAGCGGACTGACCAAAAATATTCCAGCCTGAGGAGGTGCGAATACACCCAATCCACCCAAATGCTTTTCTTTTTGCTAGCAACCTTCCATATAAGCTTGAGAATGTCTGCAATGTTGACATCCTTGATGCATCTCAAACCAAGACCCCCTTCATTCTTAGGGAGGCAAGTAGCAGCCCAACTAAGGAGGCAGAGGAATCTAGAGGACTCACACCCTTTCCAAAGGAAGGAAGCAAATAAGCATTCCAGCTTTGCAATAATTGCCTTGGGCAAAGCATAAATACTAGACCAGCAGATGTAGGATGCTTGAAGGACTAATCTGATGAGTTCAAGACGGCCCGCAAAGGATAGGAGCTTTCCTTTCCATAATTGGAGACGCTTTCTGATGATATCCACAGATGATTATAATGGTAGGTTAAGTCTGACTAGAAGACTGAGAGCAGAATTTGGAGGCCCTAGAGGCTATCCAGAAACATCAGAGGGATCCTGTCGCTGTACTCCCATATGAAATGCCTCATAGAGCATGGCAAACTACAGTTGGGGTCCCCAATGTTTGGGGTAACTACGATCACGGTCCCTCACATCTCAAAAACCATGGTAGGGGTCTTTAATGTTTGGGAAAACTACGACTTGGTTCCCACTGTTAGAGTGATGTTGGTCTGAATCATAAGCTATGCTTATGTCAATTTATGACTACTCTGCTCAGCCAAAACAACCCTCCTAACTAATTAGACCCTTGATTATTGTATCCATTCATGCACAATCACGGTAATTATTTCTAACCAAGGGGCTAGTGAGTTGGGGGTTGTTTTGGCAGTGCAAAATAGTAATAAATAGGAAAGATATAAATCCCAGAGGCATAGTGACTTGGACAAAAATCAAATGTTGGGACCCTGGGTGTAATTTGTCTTTCAACTGAGGACCTAGGCCAGAGAACAGAATCGCAGATGTCTGCAGGGGTAGTATTGCATGGGTGGGTGTGTCCAGGGTGTGCATAGAGAGCTTTGATGCAACTGAAATTAAGGCCCATGGAGGTTCTCAAGTTCCTAAACAGGTTCATTCCTCAGTCGCATACATAAACATCCAGTTTCAAATGGAAGCAAAAGACATTCCATGACATAACTATAGTATTGTTGGGTAAGACTGTTTTATCAATTGTCCCATATCACTTCCATTGTAGTTCTTTGTTTTCTGGTTTCACCACAGCTTTCCCTGCTGACCTGCAAAATTATTCTTCCCTTTTTTCTTCACTCAACATAATCACAATGAGCAAAACATACATAAAAGGTCACAAAAGGGTTCCCAATTTAATAAGATGTTCATAAATATAAGATTATCACATTTTCTTTTGGCCAAAGGTTTTGTGCACGGCAGTGCACTATGCACAGTCGCACACAAGGCGTGGGATGGAGACAATAAAGGGGTCAAAATGACCAAACACACCCCACCCATTAAAAGAATCATTGGATCCCCATGTCAGATCGTCCATGAAACCTTTCCCCTCTTCCTTTTAGTCACGTTGTATTCACACTATTGTTGATTTCTTCACCTATAGCGAAAACTGAAAATGAAAATGCATTTGGTCCAATCTAATTACCAAAAGAAAAAAAAAAATAGAATAGTCTGGAAAATTAAACTACTAAAACAAATAATACCCTTAGTTGTCCAAACAAAGAATGACCATTAAGTGATACTAAAATAATTTATAAACAGAATAATAATCCCTATAAGAATAGGCATAAAGGTGAAAGACAATAGTCATCAGACATGTCATGTGCCTCAAATAAATATTCATCATGCAAAGGCAATAGAACTGGGCAGAGGGAAATGAGTATACAGAACCCAAAAAGTACCTGAAACGAGCTTTTTCCATCGGCGGGACTATCATAAGATTTCATGTGCAGCATAACAGAATCGAAGTGTGGTATTAAGGCTGATTCAGCAGGAACCATCAGTCCACATATTCCAAGCAATGCAGCTGCACAAATTGATCGAAGCAAACTTGATTTACCACCACCATTAGGCCCAGTTAGAAGAAACAATGATTGCATATCCACTGTATTAAGTATGGCACCACCTTGTGCAACATCAAACCAATAAGGTGATAATCCTGTTATTTCCATTTTATTGGCACCATCAGATAATGATTCATCCTGCATACAATTTAATCAGGGTAAGAGTAAAATAATGGAAAACATGCATAATACGAAAGAGAACGATCAAAGGTTTTGTGGGTGCAATTGTGTAATGCTTGTTTTCATGTGGGGAAGGGTGGGGGACTCTACATTTGCAGTGTTTTGTTTTTTTGGGTGAATAATAAATGCATTAAAAGAAGGGGGAGGAAAAATAAAGCCCCGAAGGAAAGATCAAAAACCCCTATAAGGTTAACAAAAGCCCATTAAGGACTACAACCCAGGCCCAGATGGGCAACAAGAAACAAAGGACTCAAACATTCTAGTACAACACAAAAGCCCACGGGGGCTTAAAAACAAAAGCAAGGAAGCCCATAGCAAAGCAAGGGCAACCAAGACAATTCCAGGTAGGGTTCCACAAACCCTAACCAATATCTCAACAATTCATCTTCCAAGGAGCCGCCAAGACGAGAATAGCACCGCCGGCAAGAAGGCATCCACGGCTAAGGGGCGCTGGCCTTGCGAAGGGCCATGGCCAAGCGGGCAGCTGGCCTAACGGAGGTGACAGCCACAGCAGAGGGGTGTCGGCCTTGCAGAGGGCAACGAAGAAAGCGGCTGCCAGCCTTGCAGGCTGCTGGCCATGCAGCTGGCAGAAAATTGGCGGCTGGCTGAGTGAACCAGGCTGATCAAGCAGGTGGCTGGCCTAGCAGGGCTGGCGGCCGAACGGCAGCAGGCAAAGCAGGTTGCCA
The DNA here is from genome assembly GCF_013358625.1 of Macadamia integrifolia. Classification (NCBI taxonomy): domain Eukaryota; kingdom Viridiplantae; phylum Streptophyta; class Magnoliopsida; order Proteales; family Proteaceae; genus Macadamia; species Macadamia integrifolia. The sequence goes on from NC_056566.1 coordinate 14,618,667, forward strand.
GGCAACCAAGAGGCAACTGAGAGCGCTGGCAGTGCAAGACAGCAACTGGGGAAAGAGCAGGCGAAAGGGGCTGGAGGCAGTGAGGCTGCGGGCCGAACGGGAAACCATACGACCCTAAAGAGGCCTAGCGGGAATGGGGACCTACAGAGCTGGTGGCGAAGGCGTGACTCCGACCGAGAAACCTAGCTCCAACAGAGGAACAGAGGAAGAAGAGAGAGGGTGAGAGGTGGAGGAAGAAGAAGAAGAAGAGAGAGAGCGAAGGAGGAAGAAGAAAGAAGGTAAGTGGGAGAGGATGAGAGAAGGAGAAGGAAGGGTAATGCAGGAGTAGATTACAAGAAACTACCCCAACAGTTTATAACCCCAAACAATACAAATAGGAGCAAGAAACAAAGAAATAATACCTTCAAATAAACCCCCAAGGATACAATACTCATATAGGAGCAAAACCAGTCCAAAACCCAACCTGATAGGAGAGAGAGACCTGTTATAGAGCTGGAGAGAGAGAGGTGCGGCCAGGGCTGTAGGAGTCCGATTGAGTTGCACTCTTGGGCGTAGATAGTCCCTAGGGAGGGTACAAAAACCCCCAAAGTTGAGAGGATTCTGACAGTTGGTTATGGCGTTACGCACTTTCTTGATTTTCAGATCTAAGAGAGAGAATGTGAAGAATTCTGCAAGAACATCAACTTGTCTTCTTCAGATAACCTTCAAGAGAGGATCGATTGATCTTCTTAGAGTATAGAACCAGTCCTCCAAAGGATCTGTAAATCAGATTTCAAACTTGGGTAGCAATGAGGGTCGATTGGCTTCAAGAACAAGAACTCTTTGGCTGGCTGATTCTGATTTTGTATGCTTTAACAGGTCTGAACTTCTAATAACAATAAACAGAAAATAAAAATAGAAAAAGAAGAATCGATGGAGGGTTGAGAAGGGTGAAAGAGAATAAAGGAATGGGTATTTCACCCCTCAGGTTTTGGGTATCACACCCCTCAAGGGTTTAGGCATCTCACCTCTCAATAACAGCTTTTTTAACTAAAGAGTAATCACTCAATAATTCATTCATTCAAATCTTCAATTATGAGTATATAGGCTCCTCTATTTATAAAGGGCAGAATAGCAATCAAACTACTTAGGAGCTAGTTTCCCAATAGGACTAGACACTCCTACTACAACTAGGAATTCAAAATAGGACTAGGACTTGACTTTACGACTCCAACATCGAATAGAACTAACTAACTAATAGTCCATATAGGACTTTACAACCGACCAATGGCCTAATGGGCCTTTATTGAATTAAATAGCAACTAACTAAACTAATGAATTAAATCCCGTTTTTCTACCTTCTACCCATATTTCAGGCCCATTTCAAAGAAAACCCATGGGATCAAAGGCCCAACACATATATAACACAACCCAAGGCTTATTTGCAATAAAATAAGCCCAAGTGACTTATCTACATCAAAGGGTGAGAGGCGAGGTCATGGCCAGGCCTGGGCTGCTCTAGAGCGGCAGTCGTGGAAAGTTTCTTGCTTAGGGTTCGCTAGGGGTTTCTCTAGTGCGCCACAACTTGGAGAAGAGGTTGTCTTCAACCTCTATACCGAGAAGTCAAGAACAGAGGGCGGAAGTCCAGCAAGCTGCAGGAACAAGAAGTCACTCCCCAAGAAGTCACTCCCATATCCTTTGATAGGCCTGAAATTTCAGGTGAAGGGTCACCACCCAGGGACCTATCAACTCCAGTTAGGAACAAGCAGAAACAACAAACAAGGAAACTGATCAAAGGATCTGCAACAGAGTTTGGCGGAGGAGATGAGATCAGTACCTGAGTTCTGATTGCAACATTCAATAAGATGGGTGTTGGGGAACAAGGTCCTGGCCTCCTGGGATCTTAGTAACCTATAGTGGAGAGATATACACCCATGGTATGAAGGTTCTGAGATAAGGAAGGAGAAAAGAACAGAAGAGGAAGGAAACAACAGTACACAAACTCAGCTCAAGGCAGCAACCAACGGAAAGTTTCATCCTTTGTTCAAAACTGCCCAATTTATATAAATAAGAAATAAACAAAGAGACTCCTAACCTTATACTAATGGATTTGAACACTACATACAACATAGCCTACTCAAAGTAAAACATGATTAAAATATAAGGAATAAGAGATTATGAGATAAGTCCCAAGTTCAGATCCTTCCAGCAGAAGAGGACTCTATCCTCTTTGATGTTAAAAGCAAGATGTCTATGGTTCCCTCTAGATATGTTGATTCTCCTAGAAATAGACTTATCGTTGTTTCTTGGGACCTCACCCACTCGTTCTAGTCCGGGTGAGGTTTTGTTCAGTTGTCTTTGTTTTTTGTTTCTTTCTTTCCACCCCCTTCTTCTGGGGTGAGGGGGGGACCTGGTATCTCTTTCTTCTTTTGGTTATGAATTATTTCTTCACCACAAATAAATAAACAAACCCTACCAACCCTTGTTGGTTCAAAAATCCATGTTGGGCCGGCTTTGTTTGGGCCTGGGTTTCCACACCCGCTCGTATCAGTCCAGCCACTCTAAAGCGACTGCATTAACTTGTGTCCAATTTATTCTTCATTATTTTCCAATTGATTCTTTGTTAAGTTGTAAGAATTTTTGCCACGTTCAAGGCTTAAAGGACCTAACTACATAAAGACAAAATATGGTGAGACAAAAACAAAGGGCCAGGTCCAATGATACAATAAAGCCAAATAATATTAAAGAAGAAAACAAATATCATTTTTTGGGAGGGAGGGGGGAGAAAATAACAAAACAAGTCCACAATGTGATCAGTCCCCAAGTCCTCAAATTATAGACAATGACAAGATAATCAGAGTTGACTAGAACAATACCTTGGTTTCACTGAACTCAACAAGGGTAGGAAAAACCCATTTTCTTCTTCTCCCTTCACTACAAAATATCAATGAGAATCAAAATCAGAATTCAAAATTCTGCGGAATGCTAAGGAAATAATAAAGACACACGCAGCCATGAAATAGTGTGTAATTTGCCCATCTGTACGAGTGATGCATGTTTTGTTGCTAACTAACCCAGAAGGTAAACATAACAGAGAAAATAATAGGCAAGCACATAAAATAGTCGATTCAACTTAGTCTATTAAGAGGGGGGGGGGATTAGAAAAAACATCAAGTCAATTGAGAAGCTGGACAGGTCATTAGGGTCTCCCAACAGATTAATCATTCTATTCACTTTGAGAAGTTTTCTCAGAGATGAACATGACACTTCCAGTAAGCACAACAACATAAATAAATAAAAAGGGACACATCCAGAAATTCATGTTGCAACACAACCTAGACTTCTTGGCCCATCGTTCTTCACTTTGTTGCTCATCCTCCTCCTTAAACATTAGCCTCCACAATTAATTTACTTTATGGGAAAAACAACACAGAACAGCATCAGCTCCTTACAACCCATTTGTTTATCAGTTGGTTCCATCTGAAGCTAGAGCCTAGAGGTACATGAGGGCCAGGGGGAATGCAACCCGGAATTGCTCAACCTATTCCGCCAAGAACTCATTTCTCTAACCTAGTTTTGCTAAGGCTGATCTGAGTTGCCAAAGGCTAAATAAATCAGAATAATACCGGAAATCACATATCTCATAATTCTTCTTCTAGTGGACTTTATACCGCTAGAAGGATAGTTCCCAGACTCTCATATTGGTCAGGAGCTCAGAGATTATGATTATAAGAAATTGGAACTAGTAAACAGGATACTTGGTACTGTCAGGACTTTCCTGCTTAAAAGTAGTTTTTACTAAAAACTAGTAATCTAACTGGAAAACTCAAAAGGTGGTGGAACTGGGTAAAAACTGGTCCAAGCAGTGGTCATAGTAGTCTTTTGACCATGTCTGCGACCTCTGCATAAGGTTAACAACATGACATGGAAAAGGTTATAATAGCACTAGTGGGGTGTGCTTTAGTATCTGTTTGAAGGAATAGATTTTGGAGATAAGTGGAGAAATAAATAAGATGTAATTTTTAACAGCCTCATTTTCATCAGTATTAGTTGCACAACAGGACAATTGATGGAAAAGGCCTTAGGGAGAGGGGAAATCGCACAAGAGGGGGGAAACGAACTAATTCACTACTTCTAAATAAAATTCACTCTAATCCCAAATATTGAGTTTATGCAAGTATTTAAAAGAAATTAAAATAAGTCTCCTACTTAGACTCTAACACTGCAATTGAATTGACTCCTACTTAGACTCCCAAAACAGATTCCTACTCTCTATCTCCTACGTATCCTACCCAAAGACAAACATGAGAAAATAAAAAAACATAGGGAAAATTACGCCCCCCTCCCCTGTAGTTTGCCGAAATTACACGTGGATCCAAGGGTTTGAACGAATTACGCCCCCCTCCCCTAGCATTGACGGTGTGAGTATGCTGTTAGTTTTAAATAGAAAAAGACCTTATTACCCTTTCGTGGAAAAAGATCTTAATATTCATAGGACCATTATACCCTTTTGTGCTCACATACCAAAACATTCAAAATCCCTTTAACCTGGGTTTGAGAGCTTTACAAATCATGGCAACCTTTGCAAGAAATCTCAGGTGGAGAAGGAGCCCTACATCTCCGGTGAGCATCGATTCCCTCCGATGAAGTTTTGTAAGGGAACCCTTATCCTGATTTCCCTGATTTTATGCATTTTCTGTATTTGGGGAATGACTTTAGGGTTCTGGGCGTTTGTTGACGTTCTTTGCTCCTCTAATTTGGATCTATGTTGGTGTGGACAATCATTACAAATCAGAAAATGGTATGCCTATCTAAAGGGTTGGTTACCGAGGTTGGAAGAATTACTAAATTCATGCTTCACTGCACTGCAAAAAAAAAATCCAAATCCATGACACTCTTGATTTACCGGGTGTACTGTATACAATCCCATGAAATACTACAGATTTGATCAACCAAGAAAGCATTTGGGAGTGGTAGGGCTCATTGGACTTCGGCATGAAGGATACTGTGATCAGTACTTCACCAAGCAAGACGGAAGCCATTTAATTCATGTAATAATTTACATACAATGAGCATAGCAAAAGGCTTTTGAAATAGGCACGACTCACAAGAATAGGAATGGGAATCAGAAGTGCATACATTGTACTATCTCCAATTGCTGATTAAAAAAAAAAATAATAAAAATGAAAGCAATGGAGATGATATGTTCATGGTGAGAGCTCTAGCTAGCATAAGCCATTGCTAGGGCCAAGGTTCAAAGAGAGACAGGGAGTGCCTAATACCGATAAATATTCTGATGCAATACACATAACAAAGGACATGGACCTGGTAGAATAAAAAACATAACAGAATCCATGGATCAGACCCAGATAATTGATGCAATACACATAACAGAGGACATGGACCTGGTAAAATAAAAAACATAACAGAATCCATGGATCAGACCCAGATAATTGATGCAATACACATAACAGAGGACATGGACCTGGTAAAATAAAAAACATAACAGAATCCATGGATCAGACCCAGATAATTGAGCAACAGCGAGATGATGGGTTTGCTGCGGAGTTCGATGTCGCAAGGAGTTTCGAGGCTGCTATCTACTCTGATCTTCCCCACGGTGCTCTCTGCTATGTTCTCTGATCTTCTCAATTTAGCTGAAGCATGAGGGTTGAAGGATGAAGCATGAGGTTGCAGAAGACTAGGTTGAAGAAGAACAAAATACAACCCTATTTTGTTTGTTTTAAGGGAAGGGTGTATTAGTAAGTTCATCTTAATATAAAGGCATTTTCGGCGTTAGGATATATCATATAAGGTGACGTCATCAACTAACAGCCCTAATTTCACGGTAACTAACGGATTGGACCTAATTGTAAGAATCTTTCAAACTATAGGGGAGGGGGACATAATTCGTTCAAACCCTTGGATCCACGTGTAATTTCGACAAACTATAGGGGAGGGGGACATAATTCGTTCAAACCCTTGGATCCACGTGTAATTTCGACAAACTATAGGGGAGGGGGGCGTAATTTTCCCAAAAACATAATATAAAACTAACTATTTCCAACCCTTGTTGGACCAAAAACCCGCGTTAGACCTGTTTTTCTTGGCTCTTGGTTCCAAAGCCGGTCATGCTGGTCCAACGAGGTAAGACCAGCCACATCTACATCAACAATTTTTTTTCAAGCCTTGAGGGGCCTACACCAAGGGGAATTCCTCCCCCTTCTCATTTTGGTCAATTAAGTCATAATGATAATACCCAGCTAGGACAAAGGTTGGTACATGGCTCCCTTAGGGTTGACAAATGACACTTTACTGTTTTCTGAGAGGAATTTAAAAGCTATAAAATAGTCTTCTGAAGCATTTCCTGCGTTGAGCACATCCCATGTAAGAGTAAAATAACATTGATGAACTTCACCTCACACTATTTACTACCTCTTTTGTCCCTATTTACCATTCCTTCCTTAGCAGTAGCCAAAGCAGAAGAAAGTCCAATGATATTTTTATTTGCAGACGACAATGCTGGTATTGTAATTTCCGTAAGTGTTGCGGATAATCAATTTTGTTTTATTTGCTGTGCGGAGAAATATAAGGTCTAGGCTAGATCATTAGGTTGAGTTCATTGAGGATCAATCAGAAAGGGGTTCAGGGTTGAGAAAAGATGAAGATAAGAATCCGAAAGAAAGATAGAAATCCATAATACTAAACAAAAAACAATAAGAATAAGGAGGAGAATAGTAGATGAGCAAGGATTCAAGAGAAAAGATGAACTTTACTTCAGAACACCTATTATTGAAATTTCCGGTCTCTGTCAGAAAAGTAGCTCAATTTCATTCAGAAGGCTGTAATATTAGACCATATATCTTGTTATGTAGGATCTTGGTCATCCAGCCCTTCTTAGACTACAAGGCTACAAGCTGACTTCTTATGTGGACCCAAATATTACCTCTACAACCATATAGCTAAGACTCACCCAAATTAACGACTAAAATGACTATTCAGATCCATGGCATAGCATAGTCAAACAGAAGAATTTTAAAAATAACCTCATCATGCAATTTAAGAGAATTAAAATAAAAACAAAATCCAATAGTTCAGCTTCCTCTACCAGTAAACCTCGTTAAACTTGTGTGGTTGGCAGGACCTAAAAGGGGCACGTATGGAGCCATGGCCAAGTAAACCTTTGGTGGCATTTGTCATGGTTGCTCTCTCTCCCCTCTCCTTTTCTCCCTTGCCCTTGAGGTCCTCTCTCGTTACATTCAATCCTCCACTGACCAACACCTTATCTCCCCTATTCCCAAGTGCAAGTCCCTCATGCTCATCCAGCTCGCTTTTGCGGATGACCTCATGATTCTTTCTAAGGCCGATCATACCTCCATTTCCTCTATCATGTCTTCCCTTCATCTCTTCGAGTCTCTCTTGGGCCTCTGCATCAACCTCCTCAAATCGAATCTCTTCCTCTCAAGCGTCCCTACCTCTTCTCAAGCTAGGTTCCTCAATCACACTGGCTTATCCCTTGGCTCCCTTCCCGTCAAATACCTCGGCCTGCCCCTTTTCTCCTCTCGGTTTTCCGCCCATCATTGTTCCCCAATCTTTGACCAGATGAGAAAAAGGCTCCAGCTTTGGAAGGGCAAGCTGCTCTCCTATTCTGGTCGCCTGGTCCTCATCAAATCGGTGCTCCAATCCATGTACCTCTACTAGTCCAGCGTCTTTTCCCTCCCTTTAGCTACCTCCAAATCTATTGATTCTCTTCTTTGCTCCTTCCTTTGGAAAGGTGGTGACTCCTCCAAATTTCTCTACCCACTCAGTTGGGATCGTGTTTGTCTACCCAAAGCGGAAGGAGGTCTTGGTTTGCACAAGATCAAAGACATTAACTCCGTCGGCATCCTCAAGCTTGTTTGGAAAATTGCCTCCAAGCATCCAGCATCTGGGTTGATTGGGTCTACTCCTACCTCCTCAAAAAGGATGCCTTATGAACTGCCCCTTGTTCCCCGGATGCCTCCTCGATTTGGCGTTCCATCCTCATCTCTAGATCAGCTACCCTCCTTGCCATCTCCTGCTCCATTGGCAATGGGCTCTCCACCTCCCTTTGGCTAGACCCCTGGCATCCTCCTCTTCTTGATCTCTCCCAAGACCATCTACTCGTCCAGCCTCCCCAGATCTTCTCTTGTGGCCTCCATCTCTGCTAGAGAATGGTCTCCCCCCGCTTGCCCTCCCCCCTTGCCAACCTTTGGTCTTCCCTCCCCCCATTCCTCCTAGCCATCGTGGAAGAGGAGACAAGACCATTTGGCTGCCCTCAGCTACTACCTATTCTCTTCCGCCTCTGCTTGGAAGCTTGGAATCACATTCGCACTCCGGGTACCCTTGTTCCCTGGCACAACATTATCCTGCTCAAAGGTCACATACCCCTCCACAGTTTCATTGCCTAGCAAGCCTTATTTAACCCTCATCTCCCGCCATATTCCAGTCTCCCCCTCCTGTTGTTTCTGCTGGAATGGCATGGAAGACACCGATCACCTCCTTTTCTCCTGCCCCTTCTCCCTTTCGGTTTGGAAGAGGGTGCTTGCATTCATCTGGCCCTCCCATAGATGTATCCTTCCCTTGAGTAGAGAATGGATATGGGTTGACATGACATTTCGAGGTTCCTCCATTTGCAACACAATCAGAAAGCTCGCCTTCTGCGTCACCATTTATCGCCTCTAAATGGAGCGAAATCTTCGAAGATGGACTCCCAATCTAGATCTTTTGGCAAGATTTGAAACGCCATTTTCTATGATGTCTCTTCCAAGATGGGCTGGCCTTCTTCAACGTTCTGTCCCTGGTACCCTGAGGAGCAGGCTCATTGTTCTCTTGGGGCCTTGGTTCCCCCCCCCTTTTCTCCCCCCTTGTATATTCTTCTCCTGCTTGGTAAAAAATTATTTATTCATCCAGAAAA
>NC_056566.1:14627663-14632925 GCF_013358625.1 Macadamia integrifolia
GGGGGGGGGGGGGGGGGGGGGGGGGGGGGGTGGTGGGAATTCTTTTAAGGAGGCTAGTTATATGATACACGACCTCACATGAGCAAATAGTGCCTTTGCTATGGTGAGCAACATGCAAGCGAAGACGAGGATATTTATTTTACACTGTAACTCAGCAGAAAGTCCCCTCAACAATTCTAAGACTCTAGCCTTTGCTTTAGCACCTGCTTCATGGTACCTGAAAAAAGAGAAAACCAAATAAGAAACCTAATAAACCAAAAAGTAAAGAAGCAACAACTTAAAGGACCAAATACAGATCCTTAATCAGTAAATACACAAATCTGTACCTAATTAGTGCTTCCTCCACCTTCTTTGTCGTAAACCATTCTTCTCCAACCTTTCTTGCTTTCGAATCTGTAGCAGGTCTAAGCTGTTTGATTTGTTCTTCTCCACGGGTACCAGCCCACACAGAAGGTACAAAGCGTTTTCCTTTGAACCAGACAGCTTCATGCTCTCTAGCATATAATATTTCTCCCTTTGGTCCACCAAATGGGGCTGCAGTAGCTTTTATTCTTGAAACAATTGGGAGGAAATCTTCAGTAACCTAGATGAAATTGAACTTTCCATGAATATTGGAGGAAAGCCACCAAAAATGATACACAAGCATAAAAATTTATCTTTATTTTATCAATGAAAAACACTTCCATTGCCAATCTGAGAAAAGGAAAGGAAAAAGAAAATAAAAACATTAAAAAATACGAGCAAAATATTTCTTACATAGAATAGTTATAATTAGGGTAATATATTCAGCCAATCACCTTTTACACGGATCCTATTTTATGAGTTCTTTATTTTAGTACCATGTGCTATTGTCCTTGTGCTAGGGCATCTCTGTAAGCAACGCGCTGCATCGACAACCATATGCAGTGACAAGTAAGCAAGGGTTCTCGTACAGTAGACAAATACGAGAAAAGAAACTAGTCCAAAAATGTAAGATTATATTACCATTTTGGAACATTGGATCCTTAACGGGTAAGAGTCTAGATTTAATAGATGTTACAAGGAGAAGAAGGATTAATATGCTTGTACTCAAGAGACAAGATAGAAGGGTAAAAAAAACTAAGGTGTTTAACGACTTTGAACTTTGGTATACAGGAGATCAAAGTAATAGAAGTGGAGTGGCATAGTAGTGGACAAAGATCTAAAAAATGATGTGGTGTATGTTAAAAGAGTCAAAGATAGGATTATATCCATCAAGCTTGTTGGAGAAAGAGGTTGTCAATATAGTTAGTGCTTACGCACCGCAAGTAGGATTGGGTGAAAGTAGTAAGCTACAATTTTGAGAACACATGGATGGATTTGCAAGGTTTTAGTCAAGGAGAAAAGATTATTATAGGGGGTGACATGAATGGACATGTTGGGACTTGGGAGAGATCGTACAGACTATGAAAGCATACATGCCCCTAAGGAGACTTAGTGGTGGGACGATGAGGTCCAAGCAACCATTAAAACTAAGAATGTTAGTTTTAAGACATGGCAACGGACTAAAGAGGTAAAGGATCTAAAAATGTATAGCCAAAAATGAAGCTAATAAGATTGTGGAGAAAGCAAGGGCGAAGAAATATGATGATCTTTTTAATAATTTGAACACAGGGGAAAAAGTAATCTATAAGATGGCTAAATGAAAGAAAGAAAGAGTAGAGGCTTCAACTATGTTAGGTGTATTGAAAGTGATGATGGTAGAGTACTAATTAGGGATGAGGACCATAAGGAGAGATAAGTATTTCTACAGCCTACTTAATGACGACTCTTCAAGTAATAGGGCCCCAGAAGGCTGCATTACTCATCTTGACACCACTTGGTATACATATAGACGCAAAATTAGGGTGCTTGAAGTAAAAGAAGATTTCAAAAAGATGAAAGTAGGGAAGGCACCAGGACCAGACAGGGTTCCTATAGAAGTGTGGACGAGCCTAGGAATCAGTGATTTATCTTAGCAAAACAAGCTATTTAACAAGATTATGACCACAAAAAAAAAAAATACAAAATGAATGGCGAAGAAACATAGTGGGGGGAGGGAAAGTAAGGAGGAAGAAAAACCAGAAAGACAATATCTCCCCACATGGAAAACAAGAGCCTTGATTCTGCTAGAGATTCGTTAAACACATTTATGCAAATTGTGTCCACATGGCTCCCCACGACCATCTTCTCCAAACCAATAAGCACATCCCTGATCCACACCCATCTTCAATGCAGCAACCCAAACCCTATGGTGGCCTTTATGTGCTGAGGGAGATCCAAGCATGGACGCAGGGGAGATCGAAATTCTTTGCGCCAAAGAAGAAGATAGGAACCTCTTGTTCTAGAAGGGCTTATCTGAATAGGGGATTGGCTGGCTGTTGTCCAGACATAAGGCATTCAATACTAAACTGCGATGAGAGAGAGAGAGAGAGAGAGAGAGAGAGAGACATGAACCAGGGAGAAGGATTTTTCAAAAGGAATTTACAAAATTGAACCTCTACTTCAACTTAGTGAAGCTACTTACAAGGGTAAATAAAATGATTGTTAAACGAATTCATTCACTCTCCATAGTGCTACGAAAGAAAACCCTTTTTCAAATAATAATATCCTAATTAACAAACAATAATTATGGAATGACACATTAATCATCATCTCTAGTTGAAAACACATCAACAATACTTCCAAAAAATTTCATGATTTTTCAAACTAAAACAGATTTTTCCCTGTTTTCTGAAATTTTTGCAATTTTTCAAAAGTAATTTTCAAAATCCAAAAATTAAAATAATTATCTTTCGGGCACAAATAAAAATAGACTCCATGAGGTCATAGATCAACCAATGGTGTCTAACATCATAAAATTGAGCTCCAACCACTAAGTATTAACCCTTTTTTTTTAATTTGTTGAAAGAAAAGCAATCTTTTTCTCAGAAAATAAAAAACGAAAAATTAAATCTGACTCCATGAAGTCATAGATTGGCCAACGGTGTCCTAACATATAAAAAATTGAAAGCCATCCACTAAGTATTTACCCTTTCTTTCTCTCTTTTTTTTTCTTTTTTTGGCTAAAATTCATTTTGAGAAAAGTGATATAGAGCTTCAACTATGAATCTTTCCACAATATGCAACAAATTGTCATTGTAGATGAATTGCAGTAGTTCCAAACCACAAAGATATGGGAGTGAATTGGCCAAAAAAAAAAGTAGGTTTTGTAGGATTTTCTAGCCTTTGGAGTCAAAACCTGTATAAATGCTAGATTCGACCCATTTCAATTGAAACTATGAACTTCAAGTAAATTTATACATGGTTTGAAACAATACTGGAACCCGAGACTTCACTGAAATTTTGACCAAAATTTTGCACAACCCAAGTATCGCACCTTTTTTCTTTTTCTTTTTTTTTACCTCTGTCGAAATCAAATTTTGTTGTGAAATTATTGCTTTTAAGAGATTTAAAAGACTTGGTTAGATATCTAATGTAGTGTGGTTCCAGACAATTGGTTTACATGTAAATGTGATTTAAAATTCGATTAGGTAGCTTCCTTAATGAGTGGGAAAACTGTAATGACCATGGTGATTAATCAGAATACTCTTACTCTAGCTCCTCCCCTTGTTCTGTCATTGATTATCCTGCAATCATCCCCCACCCCAATATTTCTTTCATTGAATAAATTCTGGTTTTTTATTAGGCCTTTTGGTTATTTGGTGGTAGGATAAAACACAGGTGACACCAAAGAAATTTAATGATGTCCCTACCAGAGGACCAACTAGGTGCAACCTAAGGGAGATGTATGGAATGTAAATCAAAGAAAAGTATAAGAAGGAAGATGGCATAGTCAAGAAGGTGAATTACATTTTATTGGATGACCAATGAACATTCAGGACACAACTATTATCTCAGCTATAATGTCATTGAGAGAATATCTCAGCATGCATATAATCAAGCAGCATAGCAGTGGTAACATTAAGCAAAAGTAGAACAATAAACATGTGGAGTGAACTAGGTTAGGCATTTGAACACATTTAAAAATATATCGGAGCAAAGTACAAAGGAATCTAATGGTGAGAGAAAAAATGAGTTTTGCAAACCCACTGCAATAGATAAGGCCTCAGCTGCTCTCTCCACTTCTGCAAATTCTTCCTCTGCATGGATCCTTTTCACACGCCCCTTCCATGATGTCTCCATATCCTCAAAAAAGTCACCAGGTATGATGAGAGAGGAATTCATTTTTTGATCATTTTCACTGTCCAGAGAGATCATATCCCCAATTCTATTCGAAATGAATTCACACTCATCTACCTACAAAAATGGAGGATAAGATCTTTATTAAGACTATTTGATTTCACAAAATCACAAAAAAAACATATAGATCCAGTCTTATCCAGTCTTAGTTTCTACAGGGTTTTCTAACGTTTTGGGACCAGATTCAACATGGTTCTGTGGTGTTTTATATCAAAGTCAGCTTCAGGTCATCCTCAAGGGTGCTACTATCTTATCCGACAATGCAGTGATTGAAGCCACAGGAATTCTACAGGGGTTGCGGAGGATGCAATCGGGAGGTTGGAATATTTCTGAAGTTTGGTTCTCTTCCAAGGCCTTACTTCACCTTATTCCGAAGCCGGTACATGGTTGCTGGCCCTTCAATAGTTTTTCTACTTTTTGGGATATATATGCCTGTTTTGGTCATGTACAATTTGTATAAGTGTGGGGAATCTGATCCAGCAATGATATATTTGAGGTCTGTAGGGCCTCGGGTTAGACCAGGTTATACGAACCAGAACCTGATGGATTGTACATAGTTACTGTTTTATGAATTTTCTTGTTCCATCAAAAAAAAAAAAAACATATAGATCCTAGAACCCACCTAGGCACTCAAAGTTTTAGCAACAATGTGCCAACATAAAAGCCTATACCCAAGACCCAAAAAAAGTTAAGAAAGCAAAGAAATATGGTTTAACAAGTTCCGCAGACTAGAGAAGCTGGAATTGCATCCATGTACTAATAACAAATTCATACCACATATAATCTACTGAAAGTCATCAAGATGATCAAGGAAGGTCAATACAAGCTACATAAAAGCAATAGCTGCAATACAGATGAGTGACAAAATTTGGATTACTATGGAACCTAAGTTTATGAAGCAGATAAAAATGCATCAGTTTCAACTTTCAACTAGTAGATGAAGAGATTAATGGAGTAGAAGCTACTTGCAGTTGAGGAAACAAAAGTCTTCAGTAACACAATCTCCACCCCCCTCTCCCCCAC
>NC_056566.1:14636212-14637174 GCF_013358625.1 Macadamia integrifolia
TTCTGTTTAGCATATTGTAACCATTTATGTTATCATCCATCACAAGTAGGATCACTCAAAAACAAAAAAAAAAAATTAAGGACTAAACTACCAATCCTTTCACCAATCCTGGCCTACTTTCGACAAAAAGAAACAGTGTAAATATGCCTTGTCAGTATTTTCTTTTTGTTAAGGGGGGGGGGGGGGTAGTATGAGTTTATCAACAGATCAAGCTCTGCCAATCCCAAAATGACTTGGCTGAGTTGCTCAATCCAACCCTAATACTTGAAACAATGGAGAAGGAATCTCACTATTCACTGGTAGATGCCACAAGGCTATATAACATATCATGATTTTGCAATGAAGAAAAATATATTAAAAAAAAAAAAACCCTGCAAAAGATTAAAATTCAGAAAGCAATTCAACAGATTATAACCAAGTCAAATCGATGAAAAAAGTAAGCAGGAAACAACCTTTGGAGCTGAGACACATGTAAAATCAGGGATTGAACACGTGACATTGCTCATAAGTCTGCAAATTGCTGTCAGAAGAAGTATCAATAAAGTATGTATAACAAGCATTTCATATATGAGCTAAGGAAAGATGAATATATGCTGAAATAAAAACTGAGCAAAAAAGCATTTCATATACAAACAAGGATTAAAATAAGATGCAAACTTTTTGACTGCAAAATAAATAAAAACATTTATTGTAAAGAAATTATGAATGAGTCAAAACACTTCATACAAACAAGGATTAACTACCAAGAAACCTTTTTGAGGGTAGAAGAGATAACAGAGTGCATACAAAATAACGGCAGAAACTCAAAACCAGTATTTCACATAAGGGCAGAATGCCAGAATGTCAAAAAAATCGAGTGGAGTATTTATGTAAGAGAAGAATCTCAAAATCAGCATGGTTCACAGAGAGGCTCGGTAAAATCATCTTTCAAATAGCTAAAGCAACAAAAAGATGCACCCCAC
>NC_056566.1:14637194-14669914 GCF_013358625.1 Macadamia integrifolia
AAAAAAAAAAAAAAAAGAAAAAAAAAAGGATAAAGTGTCATCAGTTTCCAATTGCACCCCATAAATGGAAAGTATTCAGAAATCTATAATAAGGAACTTTCTCACCTTGAATTGTGGATCCAATAACATATGTTGGAGGATTAAGAAGAAGGTCTCTAATATACCTGAGAATTCAAGAATCAATTCGAGGATAATGAGTATTTCATAAACAAAGGCACATTTGATGTCTTGGTGAAATCCTAAATAAGTCAATGATCAATATCCATTTGATGATTACTAGCAAATGAAACAGATAACTTGAAGTCAATAATCCTACAGATAACTTGAAGTCAAGAATCCTAACTTAATAGTATGACAAGGAAAGAAAAAATTACAACTGTAAAATAGAACAGATTATATAGCAGTAAAGTAGGACAAAGATTTTTATTTATCTATTATTTCTCTTACAGATATATTCTTTTAATCTGCTTTACATTACATATTAACTGGCATCCGTTAGCTATCGATTTCTACTCTTTTGATTTTTATGTGTAGATTGATTATAACAAGATAACTTACCTCGAACTCTGCTTAAATAGTGTTACTGTGTGGATCTGAAATGGGAAATCTCCTTCGGATTTGCTTAAAATCGGAGCAACGTTTTCTCTCGTTGCAGTAAATAAAAATATGGAATCAGATTCATAGTTTAGAACTAGCTAATTTGTATGATATGGGTGTTCCTTCCTTTCTTTTTCATAGCTAATTTGGATGATGGTGGTGCAACTCTATACGGCTACAAAGTTTTAGTGCTGGACTACCCACTGAGGTGTCTAAGTGATTTCTGAGGTGGTTGCATATGGAAATACTAAAATTTTATTGTAAAGGCTCCGTAAGACTTTTCTTCTACCCAGAATCATGTCATTGCTGATGCAGCTTATTTTGAGGTGTAACAATTTTTACAGTTGAGCTACTGCCACAAAGCTTGCAGGACATTCCATGGGTGATGGCATTTAGTTCTTTGGATTAGTCTGGCATTGTCATGTTAAAATAAGGCCATCAACGGTTTTTCCTGGTAATGCTTGCAATTCATGATTACAAAGTTATACCATTTGTCATGGTGATGTAATACTGTAATTGAGAAAGCTCAAAACAATACCAAGGTAAGATATTTTCTCAAAGAATAAAGAACTCCAGATTTGTAGAATAGGATTTTGCTGAAATTTGTTAAAAGATAAAAATGATAGAACAATAGACAATAAAATAACACTCAGGCTTTACACCGCAAGGTGGTCGACTGGATCAAACACCAACCTACCTGGATCAAAACAAGAGATTTCTTGATCAAACACAAGAGATTCTTGATCAAACACAAGAAGAGAGTTGCATAAGCAAACTTTATTTTCAAAATCTGAGTTGTCCCTGAATGCTTACAATTAATCCCTATTTATAGGACCAACTCAACAAAACATTACATACCCAACATCTAACTAACAATAGTAAAAAGTCTTCACTTATTAAACTTGGGGTAGGAAAGTCTTCACCTTCCAACTACTAAAGTTGGAAAAGTCTTCACCTACCAACTACCAGAGGTGAAAAAATCCTCACCTCTCAAAGTTAAGAGTAGAAAAGTCTTCACCCACCAACTACCAAAGGTGGAAAAGTCTTCACCCACCATCACTTACAAAAGTGAATTGATTCCCCCATTTTAGAAAAGTAAAAAGTAAAAGTAACTTCTAATCACTTAAATTGAGCCGACATTGGACCAACACGGACCATGGTTCAATTGGACTAAACTAAGACTTATTTGTCTGAAATACAAACTAAGTATGGGAATTAAAAATCATCAACAAGGTAAGGCCACATGCTAGTTACTCTTGTTGGCCTTCTTCCTACAGGTGTAGGTCTTCAGATCAGCATCACATAGCCACATTAGATGTCACAATTCCATACATGGGGAGCTGATCCCATATTGGTTACAAAAGGATTTGGTGTGGTTTGATATGTTCTTGGGTTCCCTTACCATGTAAGCATGTTCATGGGGTTGAATTCTCTCAAGTTTTGTATCATTAGGCACCCTTATTCAGCCGTGGTTCCAAGATGGAGGCAACACAACTCCGCTCCTACTGGCTTGATTTTTTTTCAATCATTGTTTGTTAGAGGCCTTCCATTGGCTGATATGTTGAAATAGTATTCCTGATACATTTGGCCATCTTTAACTAATTCTGTTGTGGTTTTTTTTTTTTTTTTTTTTTTTTGGGGGGGGGGAGGGGGGGGGGGGTTGCATTACTAGCTAAGATGATCATATTGCTGTAGTGTTTACATGAAGAAAAAGCAAGAAGGGATTAGATGTAGGATTCTAGATCCTTAAGATTTGAATCGCTTGTAGTATAGCAGATGGTATGCCTTGCTCTATTCGTTGTTCCCGATGCTAATTTCTTACAAACCACCAGTATTATACGGAACTGGGAATTGAATAATTTGAATGGTAGGCAACATGAAACTTGACCTTAGCACTCACATTTTACTTAGCGGATGGTTACCTATTATTCTTATTTATTGCTATTACTATTAATAGTCCGGTGAATTGTTCGGATCACGGCGACGTGGATGGTTCGCCGCCACCGCTGCCACCGCCGACGTTGCGATAAGTCCACTAAACCTTATCATTTAGAGGAAGGAGAAATCGTATCTAGTTTTCAATGCGGAGTGGTGTGTTGATTACAAAGTTCTCAATACGGAGTTGTATGTTCGAGTTGTTGTTTTCGTGCTTAGCGGGGCTGTTAAGAATTCGTTATCTCATTCCTCCACTCATAAAAGTAGGTTGAGTGATGGATTGTCTTGGTGGTGGATGTAATGCATGTAGAACGCTTTGGCTTGACCGATCTATCTAATATGTCAGGTACACAGCCGGTACCTTATCATAGTTTGTCATTATAAGCTTGTGGCTGATTTGTAGTCGTGCGTCAGGTTGATGGCCGGCACTTATTCTAATCAGCCATAACCCATCAATATTTTTGCATGGATCCTTGCACTCGTCCTTGCTTGGAATCTCCATGTAACCTAAAGTTGGGATAAGGTTTTGGATATTGTTGTTGTATTATATAGTTGTAAAACAAGCTGAACAGGATTCATAAAATAAAGTGGAAAACCAAGGGACCTGTCTCTCTAGACAGGCAAGAATAAAAAGGAATCTCTAATGGGCTCTTTAAACACTTTTATCTGCCATGTGGTTGCTTTATTAGTCCTGAAATTCATGACATGTTGTCAACATCACCTTTTATTCAAGTGGAAAATTTCAGCCCAAAAGTACAATGCAAATGTGGGACAATCAACACTTCATTTTCAGGACAGGTAAGGAAAAGATTTAAGAAGTGCCACATCAGCTCTCCATTGATTTGACAGCAAAAATACAGGGGGAGAAAAATCCACTAGATGGCAGGCCAAACAATTGAGATTGATCATGGAATTTGACATGTAACAATCCAAAAGGGATCATCAACTGAATGGTTGGATTTCCCATATCATCCCTCATTATGGCAGGTATGCCTCTCTAGATGTGCCAGTCTAGAGCACCATTTGTGTTATTTTACAGTGACTTAGTAGTCATCCCGAATAACAAAAGACAAGAGAATGGATCATTACAAGCTCATCCCATCACGGTTTAAGAAATCGGAATCGGTGACAGGATTGGCTATCCGCCAATTTTAATTCGATTCCAATCCGAATCGGCTGGATCAGTCAAAAATCGGTCTATTACCCACTTCATTGGTCAGGCTTAGGAATTGGCCTTCTCACTAATAAAAACTTAAGAATATCCTTTACTCCTCGCATAGTAGTCATGGTATCCTAGGCATTGGAGAGGGCCTGGACATCAAGTCAACAAGGCACTACTAGGCGACCAAGCCCCTTCCAACAAAGGGCACCTGGATGCCAAGGCGATGCCTTGACAACTATGCCCCTTCAGTTCCTCCATTTCTCTTCTGTCTACTGCTCTCCCTCCCTTGTTCTCTCCTCTCTCCCCCCCTTCCCTTGCCCTCTCTCTGCTCAGCATAATTGTCATGGCGTCTAGACTCTAGGCGACCCAAGGCTTTGGAGGGAGTCTAGACGCAAGGCAACACCAACAACGCGACCAAGGCGCCTGGACGCCTAGGTGTCGCCTAGCCAATGCGTTGAATACTCTCTCTCTCTGTCCCATGCCCAATTCCTAAAATCATGAAAGTAAATCCCATTCTCCCTCCATCTTTTTGCAGATCTGCAACATTCGGTGGTTCATTCTAAGCTAAACTCAAGATTAGCCACCCAATTAAGGCATTAATCATCACATTCTCCTAGCAGAAATTAAAATACCCTTTTCATAATATGTGAGCAATTAACAATGCCTACCAAATTTGGTGGTTGGTTTGTAAATTTAGTGACCCAAATTCCCTCCAATTCTCCTCTCTCCTCCCATTTCCTGGATTGCATTACACCAAACGTATATGTTAAGATATGTACCACGATAGAGGGAGTGTCCCTATCATGGTTTCCTATTATGCTTTATGTTTTATTGTTAGTAGTTAGCTGTCAGTAGAATAGACTAAGTAGACTTGGTTTCCTATTTTGATTATGATTGTAGGGTTCCTATTTTGACTGATCTCTCTGTCCCCCCCCCCCTCTCCCCCCCCCTCTCTTCCTCCTACAAGTCCTGGTTGGTTAGGGTAAGGTTTTTTACAGTACACACACAGACTCAGATGCTTCACTGGGACACAGAGAGAGATCTTGAATTGCTTCTACTGCCAGACAAACCAAGAAACCCTAACTGGTCTACGGTCGATATCGATAACCCCACTGGTCTTGTTGATATTGCCATGGAAAAAGACTGGAGCCAAAATGCTCTCCAGCTTTCTTAGGTTTATCTTCACAACATTCAACAAGTCATCAATGGTCCCACTCCCCACCAGCCCTCCCTCTCCCTATCCCGCTCTGGCTTTCCATCCCCCTCCCGCTCCATGGCTCCACCTCGCCTCAGTTCTTTTGGAAGGTTCATCATGCATTTCTTCATGTTCATCATGCACTCATCACGCATCGCCACGTGTTCATCATACACTCATGCATTGCCACATGTTCATCATTCACTCATACATTGCCACATTTTCATCATGCACTCATAAGGGATAGCCACATGTTCATCATGCAGTTTCCGTATCACCGTGTTCATGCAGTTTAAAGGGGGAAGCTGGACTGGCTAAATCAAATCGGCAAATCCATATCACATGGATTCAAAGTGGGTAGAATCAGGATCAAGGACGTTCTGATTCCAATTCGAAAAACGATCCTGATTCCAAAAACCATGCACACCATGCTTCACCGAATAATTAAGGAAAGTAATGATAACTATTGGCCCATTTCCATATGATGTGAACAACTAACGATATCTAGGAACATGTAGATTTCACGAAAATTTTCGGCTTCAAAACAAAGTTCAAAATGAAATGCAGGTCGACTCAGTAAGCATGAAGAATTTTAATCAAAATTTTGCAGTGTTGGCCGAAATTTTGGTTTCAACTTGGTTCCGGTATCGTTTCAACCAAAACAATACAAAACAGTGCATATAAAAGCATTGTTCTGACCGATCGAAATGGGTTGAACACGAGTTTCCAGTGGTTTCACCTGTTAGAGGGGAAAACTCCAAAGAACCCCAGATTTGGTATCTTTTTGCCAAATCACCTGCATTTCTTTGCAACAAAATGTTAGGGACCACTACAACACATCTACAATGATGATTTCCCATATTTGAGCAAGATTCAAACTTAGAGTTATAACCCTTCTCCCCAAAGGTTTCGAGCCTTCTCGGAACTCCATGTGGTACTGACATAGAATTGGAGGAACGGTTTCATAAGCGTGTTTTAACCTTGGTTGTACACTTGTACTTGACTACTGGTAACAATTGTACCTGTTCCACTTTGACATTGTGTGATATTAATTATTAAATAGTTCTTCATTCCTAATGCATATTTTAGTTTTTTTATTGATTTCTGTGTTTCGATACTAAAATGCTATATTTGAGAAAGCATACAAGAGGGTACGACGTAAAATACCAATCTAAAATGCTATATTTGAGAAAGCATACAAGAGGGTACGACGTAAAATACCAATCTAGGGTACAAAACCAAACTACCATTTTATGTGGTTTTTTTTACAGTGTAAAGGTTCCAATATGTTCAGATATGCTTAATTAGGCTTCCTTCAAGTTTCTGGCCAAACTATAGCCATTTGAACACCGAAAATGCAAAGTTCCAGTCAAAACTCAAAATATTTCAATTTCGACCAGGGTTGAAACTAAGGTCAAAACCGAAATCTAGACCCTGTCTAGGAAGAGAGGTTAGATTTTATGGAATTGCACCTCCAAGAACAAATACAGGGCTTGTAAGAGGAAAGAAACGCCCTTTATGGATCCCATCCACTCCAGATGGGAGCCTGGGACCACAACAGAAGGATAACTAGGACTCTTGGATTTCCCTAACCAGATACAGCCAACTTCAGACATGTTCAACATAGCATAAAAAGGCCCAAAAGAAAAGGAGCAAGTTAATGCTTTATCCTACCAACAAATATTAGAAGATAAGACAGTGATTCTTTTCCTGAGGAATGACAAGTCAACCATGAAACAAATATACCACTTACAGTACAGGTAGGCCAGTGCAACTTGATGGGAGCAACAACTTCAACAAGCAAGGTATTCCTTCTGTCGGCACAGCCCCTAGAGATACATGCACAAAAGTGGTAGAAAGGTCTTCAACAGTGAGAATTCTATGCCAAATCCACAAATCAAATTTCAAAATTTTACAGGAAAACAAATTTAACTAACCAATTTGTGTAGCTGTCCCAAGGTATAAAGGACGAGGCCTCTTGTCTGAAGAAACAGTAGCATTTCTAAATGTAACATCATGATCGAGACCATAGAGCTCCTTTACCTAAAAAACATTCAATACCGTCAACATTTTAATATTTGTCAAAGCTCATTTAATAAGCAAAAAGGATGGAACAACCTCAGCTAAGAAAATATTCAATAAGACACAAACCTTGAACAGAATTTCAGTGACAGGATCGCCATCAAACCACTCAAAGTACCTTCCATTACATTCACCCCACAACAACCCTCCTTCACCAAATTCTCCCCAGCGAGATGTTCCTGCAGAGAGCCTCTAAATTTGTATAGGATCAAAAAATCCTGACAAAATGATACATTAACTAAAAGTCTAAAACTACTTTTGATAACGATAGGCCATTAAATAAATGTATGAACCAAAATGCAACTACTGTTGGCCCCAAAAATCAAGCAATGGGGCAACAACAAAATCCAACTTGATGATATTGCATCAACAACAAAAGCTGGCTGCAGAACCAAACGATTACAACTGCACTTTATTCTAAAAGAACTGGAATGGTAATAAAATTGCATCAAGCAAGAAAAGAAATATCAAGGGTTCAGGAAAAAAGATTGTTACACTGCCATAAAGATTCCCAAGACAAGGAACAGTAAAGTAAAGCCCCCTCTTCTTCTTCCATCTCCTTCTATGATTCTCTCTACTCTCTACTCTCTACAAGACTTATCTATGATCTATAGACAAATGTGAAAAGCTTTCTTCCCAAAACCAAAAACCCAGGTGTGAGAGAGGCCTTCATGTGTATGCATTACTCCACAAAATCAAAAGGAGCTCCACTGAGGACATGATCCAACCACTCGTCATCACTTTCCCCAACCTCAAACTCACTGCCCTTGTTCATCATCTCTTCCTCCGAAACGGTAGAAAAAACAGAGACATCCCCGATTTCTGGCCAACCCTGTTCCTCTTCCGTCGCCGCCAGTAAATCTAGGGGTCCACAAGGGAAAGGGCCAAACAAACCCTTAGTGGGATGGGGACCCATGAAGTATGAAATGTTAATACCACCCATGTCGATACTCGCCATCACGGTCGACGATAAGTCAGAGAACGAAGGTCCACAACTCTCTTCATTGCCATTGATGGTCACAAACGACGACGATGGAGGAGAATACATAGCTGAAACCCCATTATTAGAAGGGCGGCTTATCTCCTCCTCCAACACCTTCACAAACTGCATCAGAGTCTCTTCTTGTATGGTAAACCCAGCCAACAACAGCTCCTCCTCGTCCTCGTCCTCGTCCTCGTCCTCATCCTCCGCCTCAGACAGCGACGGAATTCGTTGTCATTTTCCGACGGCTTCGAAGGGTTCTTCATACTATTGTTATTACATTGTTACACTGTAATAACAATAGTAAGGGAAAAAAGATTGTTACACTGCCCCAAAGATTCCCTCATCTTTCTCATATAATAGACAGTAGAGCTCACATTGACATTCTTTCTCCTATTCTGACCAAGTGGGCCCCATGTGGACCCATATGGATGATACCATTTTCCATCTCTCATTGGTGTAGTGTGCAAATTCCTTCTTACACTGCCCTTCCAGGAAACTCTTCCCCGAGAAAATAATATGGACTGAAAACTACTTCCATTTTAAAGTTCAGGATATTATTTCTGTGAAAAAATCTTGATAGTTGACAAGCTCAACACCCATCAAGAATATATGAGCCTTATCATATCATTTGATTCTTTCCTTTCACTCAAGTCACAAAAGTTCACGATATGAGAAAAATGGAAAAGGAAAAGTAAAACAGCATCGATTTGAAGTCCTTAAATTCCATGAGGAGCTATAAAGAATAGATAAAATTTAGGAATAATAAGATTTTACACATGGAAATACACTTTTGCATAAAACATGGTAGGATCATCCCAAGCTTAGGTTCAGCTAAAGAGCAGAATGTTCATAACTCGGGTGACCGATGGATTTTCCTTAAATTCCACTGAGGATCACTTTTTGGATTCGGGGCTCTAAGACCGTGGTGGGAGTTAGCAGGCTTTGCGGCAGTGTTTCTGTTATTGGACAGCTTAGGTTCAGCTAAGAGCAGAATTGGGTTTGAATTCGACCACTCCTCTCGGGCAACAATTCGACACAAAATTCCGAAAAAACTCATCAGACTTTTTACCATTACAACCAAACCATTGCCGAAAACTTCCTCTTCCTCCCTCTTTGCTCCTTTTCCACCACCAACATCAGCAAACCTAAACCATGTCCATAACCTTTACGACTCACAAGCTTTCTCCTTCTCTCATTCACATCCTCAATCACCAGAAGCCATCTCTGGCAAGCATTAAAGTATCGGTATCGGTTGGATCATTTTAAGAGATGTATCGTACCGGAGATATCCAAGATATATTACAGACTCGTACAAAAATGGACAAGATACACATGGAAATACACTTTTGCATTAAAAAAAATAATATAAATAAGCAATATATAACATGTATCATGCATAAACCTAAAATGGAAAACACCGTATTCAGAGATGCTATGTGTCTCAAATTCTTGACTTGTTACGAAGATTGACCTGCTCTGGCATTTCTTGGTGGTAACCTGAATGGCAATTTTTGTTTATGAGGTTTGTGATGGTAGTAGATGGCTTGGGCCAGAGCCCATCATTGATCTTATATAGGGCTTCGACCCGACCAGATGCTACCCGATATTTAGACCGACTTAGAGGAGTGTTTATATGTTTTGTTCTCTTATTGTGTAAGTGAGAAACAAGGGAAAAGGGGATTTTCGCATTAGGGTATTTTGCACGCGAGTTCTTTCTACGAGTTTGGGTGTCTTTGAGAGATATCCATTGTAATCTTTCTTCCATCATTTAGTGAATCATCTTCACCTTCGCTCGTGGATGCAACACATCACAATGATGTGCGAACCACATTAAATCTTTGTGTCATATTGCTTTAATCTATTCATTTCCTTCGTGTTTTGTTGCTATTTGTTCTAACAAGAGACAAGTACATTCAATTGAAATTGTCATAAAGGATAAGGTTTCTAAGTTTCTTAAATATAGTAATTGTCTATTGTAAAATTTCGTAAAAAATCTACGAACAAATTGGTGTACTAATTCATGTTTATAAAATGTTTTAGTTTGTTTTACCTAAATCTACTCAAATATAGTAAAAAACATAAGTACAGCAAATCTTTGCCAAAATAATCTGAGTTTTTCAACTTAATTATCTTGTGCTATGTTTAGCTTTCAATGGATGATTTTTTATGCTTCAATCCTCTAAACATCAATTTGATTGTAGATTTTGAATCGTTTGCAATGAATAATTCAAAGCCCAAGTCCAAGAAAATAAAGGAAGATTGATTATGCAGTTGTGCTTTAAATTTTGGAAATTTAATTAATGCTATCGAGAAAAACAAGCTATGTTTCGAAAGTGCAATGGATTATGTAGATACACATCTTAAGTATCGATACGTATCGTTGAGTATCAGTTGTGTATCACAGAGTATCAGCCGATACGTATCGATACATAAGGATTACTTCATTTTTTTCTTTTAAAGTGTATCGTATCAGCCCGTATCGTATCAATATCAGCCAAAACCAATATGTTTCGTCTGATACGATACAGACCAATAATTTAAACCTTCCACTCATTGGTGGCAACCGCTCTATGGTTTTACCCATGGTACAAGGTTTCGACGAATTTTCACAAAACCAACTGAAATTTTTAGGTTTCACAAGCTGTTGAAACGAAACAGCCTGCAATACTGAAGGATTGCCATAGTCTCTTTTGACCAAAATTTCGCAGTTTCAGCAAAATTTCAACCATGTTTCGGATTTTGGTATCATTTTGGTCAAACTCTTTGCATGAAATGCATGGTTTCAATTGAAATTTCTTCAAGATACCATGTTTCAGGTTTCAGTATTGTTTTACTAGTCGACTCCAAAAAAGGAAATTTCCAAGAAAACCACATGTTTGTTATTATTTGACAAATCACTTGTATCTTTGTAATGAACCACAAATAACATTTGATAATTATAAATGGTTTCAAATTTTATGTTTATTCAAAACTTAAGAATTATAGTTGATTTAATTGAATCATCTGTGTTCTAGTACTAGATTTTGTGTGTATAGCATCATACAGCATATTTAAGTATGCTACCAACCTAGGTCGAAAGCCAAACTACCTTTTTTTTTTTTTTTTTTTCTTTACCAAGGAGGAAAGAATATACAGGGGGGGGAAAAGAGGGGAAAAGGGGACCAAGGCACTACCAACTAATGAATCAATAAATTCATTACCAAGGAGGAAAGAATATACAAGGGAAAAAAGAGGGGAAAAGGGGACCAAGGCACTACCAACTAAGGATTAGGGAGCCCAACAACAAAACAATGATACAAGTGTCGAATGCAACCAAGTTTAGAGCTAACATCGAAGTTGATGGCATTCCAAATATTATCGAATGAGCGGGAATTGGAAGTCCATCTACGAAGATTGCACTCCATCCAAATATGATTGATGGTAGCATAAAAGGTGAGCTTGCTCGTAGTATCACAAATGGAGGAACCACCAAAGTCATGTCTACCCATATCCATTCTCGACTCAACAAGAGGATACTTCTTCAGGATGGCCAACAGTTGCTAAGGACCCTCTTCCAAACAGTGGACGAGAAGGGGCAAGAGAAAAAGATATGATCGACATCTTCAATTCCACTCTAGCATGGACAACAAGAGTGGGCAAACTGAATATGCCGAGAGATGAGGAATGACTGCGTGGGGAGGCAGCTAGAGAGCTCGCCAAGCTGTGAAACTGTGGCGGGGAATGTGGCCTATGAACTTGATGATGTTCTGCCAAGGGATAAGGAGCGCTTGATTCAAATGAGGTCCCGAGCAAAGGCTAAAGAGAAGAGGCCCAAGATGGAAGGGGTCCAAATGACCTTATCTTCCCTTCCCCGATGCCCAGGGGGAATAGGAGGGAGGAAGGACCAGAGGTCAGCTAGAGTGGGAGACCGATTTCCTTAAGAAAGAGGCAACTGTGGCAGATCTAGGCAGGCCAGAAGTGTAAACAATCCAGGGAGTGATTAAGGAGAGAAGAATACAAGAGCAGTGCCAGGGGTTCAGCCAGAGAGGTCGTGAAGCCATTTCCAATGGAGTACGAAATGGCTCCCAGGGCTCTCAATCTGGCAGAATGCACTTTGCGCCAGATCCAAGATGAGCCAGAATAGGGAGAAACAGTCCAGATCGAATCATTCTTAAAAAGGTAGGAGTAGACCCAAGAGACCCAGATGCTATTATGTCTAGAGGCGTTCTAGCATACGAGCCTAAAGATGCCCACAAAGTTAACCTCAACATGTTAAGCATAGGAGAGCAATGAGTGGCAGAGACCCTGGAAGAGATGAGGGGGAGGCCCAAATATTTGACTAGAAGGGAGCCATGGGAGAAGCATGTGATTTGGAGAAGGGCTCCACTATGTTTAACGGGCCTAAAATCGGGTTTCCTAGAAGTTTTGGGAATTAATTTGGTCATTTGGGCCTCAAAACTATCAATCGAAACAGCAACCAAAACCTTCCAGGTTTCGACAGAAATTTTGTGGTTTCACGAAATATTTCGATTTCGAGCTTGGTCGAAACCTTGAACCCTTGGTTTAACTAAAGAATCCAACCCACAGGTCTATGTCAAGGAATTTAGATTTACCAAGAAGAAAAAAAATTGGATTGAAATTAGGTGAGTAGAAAGGAGGCGGCGCATAGACAAGGTTTAATCATTTCCTGCACAGCCAGGGCTTTTGTCTATAAGCCTCATCTGTCTAATATAAAATTGGTTCACAAGTGATCCAATCCTAGGCAGGATCTTTAGTAAATTCAATAAAAATCAGATTCAATGACAGATAGTATGAACAAAACAAAAATAAGATAATCAAAGGAAGAATGGGGGTAGGGTATAGGTTGGGTCGAGCATCTCACTCTTCCCTATGGCATCTCAACCAAGTTGTCTCTCACAGCATGCATATCATAGTTTTCCAGCACAAAGCTTTCTTTTTCTTTCATTCAATTAAATTCGTCTTCAATGTTGTAGCCCCTTACAAACTTATATAGAAGACTCAAAACTGACTCAAACACTAAAAAGGAAAGGCCTAACCCAATCCTTATCTAATTGAGAGACCTAAACTGACTAGGAAACTAAAATAACAAAGAATATAGACTCAAAACATGACTCTAACTAAACTAATGAATTAAATTCCGTTCTCCTACTTTCTACCAATATTTTAGGCCCATTAAAGTGGCTCATTACAAAGAAAACCCTTGGGATCAAAGGCCCAACACATACATAACCCAATCCAATGCTTATTTGCAATAAAATAAGCTCATTAAGTGACTTATCTGCATCAATTCGCCCTCTCTTCGAAAAATTCGTCCTCAAATTTTATAGTGTGAGGGTAATTATAGCATCGTGCACATCCCTCTTCAAGCCGTAGAAAAATTCAGGTAGCTCTTTGATAATAAGAATATAGTCTAGAATGTGAGGAGCTCGATCTTCAAGATACTTTAATGGGATAACGAACTCCACATTCTCAACCTCAACATTATCGAATGTATCCATAGGGTCATCTACATATGCACCTTCAACCTCTTCAAACTCTAGTGTAATGACCAACTCGTCGGGTAATTCATAGTGGTCGTTTACAGTCAACTCAATTGTCTATGCTTTGAATCTCTCAACATAGACCTCTTTGGGAGGACTATTTATTTCTTGTCATAGCTCCTTCAAAATTTCTTTGGTCTTAGTAGTATCCTTTGGAGGTGGAAGGTGGAAGGTGGAAGGTGGAAGGTAGAAGAGACCAAACTAGGTGTCAACTTTTTCCCAAAAGTAGTCATACGGTCTAATAATCTCATCACCTCCCTGTAGAGATCATCTATGCTAACTATAGTAGGCTCTTATACCAATTAATGTAAGATTGGTTCACAAGTCATCCAATCCCAGGTAGGATCTTTAGTAAATTCAATAAAAATCAGATTCAGGGACAGATAATATGAAAAAAAATAATAATAATAAAAGAATAAAAGGAGAAATGGGGGTAAGGGATAGGTTGGGTCGAGCATCTCACTCTTCCCTAGCGCATTTCACCCATGGGCATCTCACCTAAGTTGTCTCTCATAGCATGCATCTCACAGTTTTCCAACACAAAGCTTTCTTTTTCTTTCATTCAATCAAATTCATCTTCAATGTTGTAGCCCCTTACAAACTTATATAGAAGACTCAAAACTGACTCAAACACTAAAAAGGAAAGGCCTAACGCAATCCTTAACTAATTGGGAAACCTAAACTGACTAAGAAACTGAAATAACAAAGAATATAGACTCAAAATAGGATTCTAACTAAACTAATGAATTAAATCCCGTTTTCTTACTTTCTACCCATTAAAGTGACTCATTACAAAGAAAAGCCTCGGGATCAAAGTCCCAACACATACATAACCCAACCGAAGGCTTATTTACAATAAAATAAGCCCATTAAGTGACTTATCTGCATCACTATCTCTTCACTCCCTTTCTTGCTCCACCCTTTGTCCCTCGTCTCTCTTCTCTCTCACTCACTCCCCTCCCTAACCCCCTCAATGTTCCACCCTCTCTCTCTCTCTCTCCTCACTCTCCTCACTCTCCCTCCCTCTGGAACATTAACTGCTAGCCTCTCTATCTTCTCACTCTCCCTCTCTTTGGAACATTCCCAAGCCAAAATGCACACATTGTGGGGAAGTACCAACTCTCCCTCCACCTCACTTTCTCTGTTTGTCCCACCCCAATACAAGTGGGAACCCCCCTCAAACTTTCGCACCTGATAATTGATACTTCCCGAGTCCTCGTTACCCAAACGAGGCCTAATAGAAATATTGTAATTGACACTCAATCTTCAACTACTTTTACCTTAACATGTATATAAGACAACTCACAAGAGTCAAAGAGTACCAGTCGCTTCAGATAAAAATCATCCACCCATACCAATTCTTCTAGGTATTTGTTGGTGAAATCAGGGCACACTAACATTCATCCTGCTTTGTATTGCTTACCAAATCTAAATAATAAGAGACGACTGCAACTGAGGCAACATTTGAATTATTAGGAACTCCTAAACAAGAATTTGAGGATCTATAGATTGAATAATGATTAATTTATAGAAATTCCTAAAAATAAAATTGACAATAGAATCAGACTTGACCCAAAGAGATTTTAATCATCAAGTTTTTCGAACAAGAAGGTCATGCAAACCTGAAGAGTTTTGCTTCAATGATGAATGCAGAAATAAATGATGGTATCGACCAGTGCGAAGCTTGGTAACTAGAGCCTCTTCAGTCAAACCGTCCTCTGATGAAAAAGTCTTCATAGTTTCCAAGACTAAAATGATACAATACCCTTTTGCAGAACGGGATACTCCTAGAAGTACAAGAAAATGTTTGAATGTTTAAAGAGCTTGATATTGTAATATTTAAGAGACTGCATTTATCAAGACATAGTCACATAGAGCAAAGAAAATACCACCGAGAGCATTAGATAAAGTTAATTGGATTTTAACCGTTTCAACAACAATAACTCCAATTATTGAAATCACACTGTTGTCACTGATAACCTGAGAAATAATCTGCTCTGCAGGGAGAAATTGGCTTTGAAACAACCTATAGTTCATCGGCCATTTTAGATAAGCATTAGCATGAAATTCACTCCTGTTAAATCCTCTACTCACCCTGTCGTGTTAGGTTTTGAAGAGCAAATATTTCTCCCATAACCATACCTCTACAGTAATTCATGCAACAGAATCTGTAATATTTAGTCATTGTCCATATGTGTTTCCAGATTGAATTATCTTCCTCGACCTGAAACGTCTAACCTTCAAAGTTTTTTGAGTATAGGAATTGAAATTAAGAAATGCTCTAGAAGCTTCAAGAACCTTTAATTAGCAGGAAAGGAAATGTGCAGGCCAAAAGGAGATTAGAATGTGCAGTAGTTTCCTTATGGTAGTTTAATTTAAGAAAAAAAAGAACGAGTATTTTTCCTCAGTGTCACCACAAGAACCACACCTCCTCCTTCCCCCCCACCCCCTTCCATTAAAAAAAAAAAAAAAAAACAAAGAGGGTGTGCTTTTTGGTCAACATTTTAGCTCTGCCCAAATCAAAGCAAGAGCTAGTGGAGCTAGCTCAATTTCTTGTTTTACTTTTTTTTTTTTTAAATCAGAGAACAAAAGATTATCATTTATTACTCCTTAGGAATCTCAAGTAGTTGCTGATCAGTTCTTTGTAGATATAATATAAGGTGTTCAATTTTGCTCCGGCATATTGTTCTATTATCCTATTTTATTTTTAGCCGACCCCATTCAGTTGGGATAAGGCTAAGATGTGGTGTTGTATCCTATTTTATTTTTTCTGCATATTTTCTCCTTGTTTCCACTTATCGCTTCATTTCAATCGTCAAGTAAGCAAGAAATCCTAGAGTTAGACTTATAAATAAAAGAAACTTTATTTTGGGATCTTATGACTCAGATTACTTTATTCATGCAGCAATTTAATGGATCTTGTGGTCAGAACTTCTTTTATTGAAAAGAGGGTTCCTTTAGAAGAGAATTAAAATAAAGGGTCTTTTTTCAAATTTTCGGAGGTTGATTTTTACAATCTTGATTTGCTTGTGAAAATCCCAGCAATTGACAACTTGGAAGTAAGACTAGATTGCTATTTTACCTCTTGTTCCATTTTCTTTTTTCTGATAGGGAGTAGAGGAAGAGAATATTGTAAAAGTTCATAGGAAGACAGAGCAAACAAATGGGGATAAGGTTGTGACTCAATCGCCGCAGTTTATAATCCCCGTTAATAGTCCTTCCTCTCTCTAGGACATGTTTATTGGTCTCGAAGTCTTCCTACAGGTTCTTTCAGGTCTTCTAGCCATCGGGGTTAGCAAGGCAAGGTTAGCAAGGTATGCCAGGGTAGTTTGTAGTGAGTACCCTGCTTTCTTCAGGGTAGGTAGTGAGGCAAGCGGAGTGAGCGGGTCATGATCAATAGGAAGAGGAGCAAAAATAGTGCAATGAGAGGTAGAATGAAAATAGGAACTTATTTTCTATTTCTTCCAGCTGACCGGAAACAAGCCTTGTTTTTCTTTCTCATTCAAAGAAAGGCTTTTCAAGGCTCTCAAAGGACCCGAGCTTTCCCATTTTCTCACTGGTCACCTTTATTATTGGGCGAATTGGTTCCACAAGCGTAAACACTAAGAAAGTACTCATTCTGTTATCTTCTTTTTTATTTTATTTTTTTTTATTAAACAACCATAAGGAAACTACTGCTCAAATCATTCTAAGCTCCCTTTGGCTTTAACATTTGAAAATTCTTGTTAAGGATAGGCGTTGACTAGACGGCTAGACCGTCTAGGTTCATTGTATGTTGGGATAAGGCTTGTGACTCAACCTTGCCTAACATACCTTATTTGTTATTTTTATCCTCTTTATAAATAAAGAACGGCCTCTATCATTCAAGACAAGCCAATCTATTCTCTTAATCCCTCAACTTGGTATCAAAGCCCAATATTTTGGGTACTTTTTGGTTTTTTTCCCACTGGAAGAGGTCAACCCCATGCAATAGAGGCTTCAGCCTCCCAAGCTGAACATGGCCAACTGAAACGTGCCGCCTCCACTTACCCGTTGGCCATACTATGGCCCCGCACCCTCACATCATCCCACAACGACACCATTAGGCCCTTCCGACCACCCCTGTCGACTTCTACAGGCCACCAGGCCCTTGTTGACCTCCGTTGGGCACCCAAGCCCACCGTCGCTTCCCGCTAAGGCTCCCCACCCCTTTCAGATCACCGCCAAGGCTCCTTGCCCATTGCCAATCACTGCCATGGCTTCCTTCCCCTCTCGTCAAGCACTACCAAGGCCCCAATCCCCTTTATCGTTGATTACCAAGGGCTTCAGCCCTCCCACCGACCACCGCCAGGACATCCCAGTCCCTGCCGCTCATCGATAGGGCCCTCTGGCCTCCTATCGCGCACTGCTAGAGCTTCAAGGCCCCCTGCTAGTTACCGCTTGGGCTTTCTAGGCTCTACCACTGTGTTTGCTCGCTGCCCCTACCTTTTTCTTTTATTCCATGCCACTACCAACAGCCCATGTGCCTCCTCTACTGAATGTTCTATGTCACAGGCTTTCGACTCTCTATCCTTCTCCAACACTCTCCACTCGTCTCTACATCTTCAAGTTTCATCGAGAACATCATTTTTCCGTGCAAGTTGAATCCGCTTTGGCTTTACAAATTACAATCTGGATGTGGCAGAAATGAGATGAGGGTGTATTTCCTTTTCCTAATAAGCCATTTGGGTTTGGACTATTGATGCTTTTAGGGCTCACTTTCTGCTTAAAGCCTTAAACCATCTCCTTTTTTCTTTAATTTTTGTAAAGCCAAAGCGGATCCAACAAACTAAGCCTGATAACAGAGAAAATGAGTAATGAGAAGCCCTAAAGTGCTACAAGTGATTCACTAGATTGGTATGTCTATATACACTTGAAATCCTTCAAGCTCACTTGTAAGCAATTAAAGCCTCTCTGAAGAAATTAGCTCTAGAGGAAAAGGCTCGGGTAGCTACAGTGGAGGGTACAAACAATGGGCTTGCACTTGGTGCAGAGAGTTCGGACTGCGTATCACATGTTTGACAAAATAACTGAAACATTGATGCCACTCCATAAAGTCCCCTCTAGACAAAAAGGCCTGAGGGAAATTAAAAGTTAGAGAATTTATTCTATAAATAAATATACCAAATTTATTTCTCTAGTTTTCGCTCAATGGCTAGTTCTTCAAGCTCCCTTCTCCGATGCTAAAGTGCTTGCTCCCCATCCCCTCTCAGGCAGCGGCAGTCGGTAGGACTCTTACGAGGTAAATATACCACTCACTCCACACTACCTCCCTTCTCGCCTCGATTTCTTCCATATCCTACCATTCTCTTCAGTCGCTCACCCTAATTTGTCGCCTGATCTCCCTCTCACTCTACCTTAGCGCTGACTCATCTCATCTCCCAAATCTTTCTTACCCCCTCGATTTCTACTTACTATTTTTGTCAACAGATCTCCCTCTCACCCTACCTTAGCGCTGACCCATCTCAACTCTTGAATCACTCCTACCCCCTCAATCTCGTCTTAATGGATTTCCCTATCACCTTATCCTCTTGCTGACCTGCCTCATCTATCCTACTCATCTCGATTTCTTTCTTATCCTACCTTAGCGCGGAACTCGCCCTGTCCTTGTCTTCTTGCCAACTGATCCCACTCCCTGATTTATTTTTTCTACTTCCCCTCTACACATCCTTGACCTAAATAACCCATCTCTTCTGTCTCTCGCAGACTCACCCGACATGCCAAGTCCCTCTCCTGACTTCCATCGATTCCCCCATCTGTTTCCCCTGATATCCCTCCCTGATTTCTCCTCTGCATTTGTCTGACCTATTTAAGATTATCCCTCATTCTGATCGACTCACTAACTCCTAGAGACTTCCCCTTACTCCCCTCGACTCACCCCACTCCTCAAGGCTTTCTCCTACTTCCCTCGATTCATTCCTTCACCCCACCTGGCTTTTCTCTAGGATTAACCCTCTGCAGTACTCTCCCCACCCCTTTAGATCTGCTCCCTGCTACGGTGCTACCTTGTATGAACTGCATTACCTCGCCGCACCCCCACAACTGAGACTCAACCCTGGTACGATCAGTGCCAAACTGTAGTCCCAATATACGCTGAACTCGCCGGGGTTTCCTGAGTTCCCTATGTAGTAAGGGACTCTTCTTGACCTTTGTGTGCTTGCTTATTTATTTCTAGCTTGTTTTACTTGCTTTGCTGTTTTTGTAAGCAGTGTTGCAATCTGTTATGTGGTACTAACTGATCCTCACAATTGTTACATTATTTGATGCCCATGTTTACTTAGCCTTCATTACATACATAGATCTTGGAGCTACATCTCTGTGTGCTGTGCTATTCTTGCTGCCCTTTTATATATCCTTTGTTGCACTTTTACAATTGTTACATTATTTGATGCCCATGCTTACTTGGACTTTATTCAGTACATAGATCTTGGAACTACATCTCTGTGTGTTATGCTATACTTGTTGCCCTTTTACATATCCTCTACTTGTTATGCGTAGATAGTCGAGCATCTTTATTTTGCCTTTGATTGTATGCACTGCTGTGACATCTTGGTACTTTGCATTACTTGAACTAACACTTTATATTAAGCGTTAAATGGATTCTTAAGGCACTTGCACCCCCTTCCCTTACTCTCCTGTTTTTCCTTTTTCCATTTCCCATAACATATCTATTTTGCTCACAAAATTGTAAGATAAGGAAATCAGTTTGCCCTAAGATTAGATGGCGGAGACTTAAAGAAGAAGCTTAGGATACTTTCACTAATAAAGTTGTCAAACATAGTAAGTGGGATAGTGAAGGAGACTTCAATGAGATGCGGACCAAGATGACAACCTCTATTAAGAAGGTTGCTAAAGAGGTCCTAGGGGAGTCGCAAGGCACTGGTCATGACCTTAAGGAGACTTGGTGGTGGGATGAGGAGGTCCAGAATGCCATCAAGCATGAGAAGTTTTGTTTTAAGACTTGGCCAAGGACTAAGGAAAATGAGGATAAAAAGAAATACTATTCTTCCACAAATGAAGCTAGAAAATTGGTGGGGAAAGCAAAGGGCAAAGGCTAAGAAATATGATGAGTTTTACAGTAACCTGAACACTAAGGCTGGGGAAAAAGCTATATATAAGATAGCTAAGCTGAGAGACATGAAGAGTAGAGATCTTGAACATGTCAGGTGTATCAAGGATGAATGTGGTAGAGTGCTTGTTAAGGATGAAGACATCATGACGAGATGGGGTGATTATTTTTCCAAGCTATTAAATGGAGACAACTCAAGCAGATCCCACCCCAACAAGTGCCCTTCTCACTGAGACAACACTAGACATAGATATATGTAAGAAGGATAGGAATTTCTGAGGTTAAAGATGCCTCAAGGAAGAAGAAGTCTAGTAAGACTCCAGGCCCAGATGTCCCTATAGAAGTTTGGAAAAGCTTAGGACTTGGTGGCGTATCTTGGCTAACAAACCTCTTTAACAAGATTATGTGTACAAGAAAGATGCCCGATGAGTGGAGAAGAAGCTTTGTAACCCCCATCTACAAAAATAAAGGAGATATCCATGACTCTAATAACTACAGAGGTATAAAACTTATGAGCCACACGATGAAGCTTTGGGATAAAATTATTAAAGTGCACTTGAGAAGAGAATCCGGAGTCTCAAATAACCAATTTGGATTTATGCCAGGAAGATCATCAACTGAAGCTATATATCTTCTTAGAAGACTCATGGAAACCTTTAGAGCTGTCAAGAAGGACCTCTATAAGGTCTTCATTGACTTAGAAAAGGCCTACAACAGGGTTCCTAGAGATTTAATACGACATGTCCTAGATAAGAGAAAAGTATCGACCAAATATGTGGAAATAATTTAAAGATATGTATGATGATGTGCTAACAAGTGTGAAACCAAGGGCGGTCAAGGCTACGAGTTCCCTATTTCTATTGGGCTACACCAAGGATATGTTTTAAGCCCCTACCTGTTTGCACTTGCTCTGGATGAGTTGACAAAAGACATACAAGGTGACGTCCCATGGTGTATGCTTTTTGCGGACGATATTGTTTTATTGGATGAAACAAAATCAGGACTAAATGCTAAAATAGAGCGATGGAGATCTGCCTTGGAATCAAGGGGCCTTAAGATAAGCAAATCGAAGACAAAATATGTGATGTGTAACTTTCGTCACTCTAAGAGAGATGATTGCGCAGGAGCTATTGAAGGAAGAGAGGTAAAGCAAAGTAACTATTTCAGATATTTGGGATCTATCATTAATAAAAAAAACAAAAGAGATATAGAAGATGATGTATCACATAGGATTAAAGTGGGATGGACAAAGTGGAGGAGTGCGTCTGGAGTACTGTGTGACAAACGTGTCCCGGTAAAACTTAAGGGAAAATTCTATCGGACAGTTGTGCGTCCGGCTATGATGTACGGATCAGAATGTTGGGCCACTAAGAAGCAACATATTGATAAGCTATGGCTAGCGGAGATGAGAATACTAAGATGGATGTGTGGGAAAAGTAGAAGGGATAAGGTAAGAAATGACCAAATTAGAGCAAACCTGGGGGTTGCCCCAAAATTCCTGACAAGCTTCAAGAATGTCGTTTGAGGTGGTTTGGGCATGTTCAACGAAGGCCATCAGATGCACCGGTAAGGAGCAATGACTTGATTCAGATAGAAGGACCCAAGAGACCTAGAGGCAGGCCAAAAATGACCATAGGAGAGGTTGTATGGAAAGACATGCACAAATTAGGCCTTGTCCCAAGTATGGTCTCAAATAGAACTAATTGGAGGGCTAGGATCCAGGTAGCAGACCTACTTTAGCTATGTTCTACTTCATTAGCGATTACTAATCTATTTCCTTTAACGCCTTCTCTTTCTTTTTTCTTTGGCTTTGCTTGGATCCATGTAGCCGACCCCATTAAGTTGGGATAAGGCTTTGTTGTTGTTCTTGTTGTTGTTGTTGTTGTTGTTGTTGTATGTAATCCATTGTATTAAATGTAACCAAACGATTATTATTTGTGGTCCATAATTTATTGTCACAAATAATTTCTCAAAAATAGATTGCATATCCAAGACAAGCAATCTATGTTGCGATGTTAAGCTCTCCCCGGACATAACCTTGTAATCTTTACACAACAATTTATCAGCCCTCCTGGTAAGGAAGAGGTCAATTTGGCTGGAATGATGTCCACTTCTATAGGTAACAAGGTGTTCCCCTCGCTTTTCAAAAAATGTGTTCATAATGGGTAGATCATAGGCTACAACAAAGTCTAAAACTGAAATCCCCTCCTCGTTCCTCTCCCCAACACCAAATCCTCCATGAACATCTTCATATCCGCGTCGATCCTTCCCAACATGTTCGTTGAGATCACCTCCTAAGATAATCTTTTCATCATGGCAAAAGCTTTGCACTAATCCATCCATATCTTCCCAAGATTGTACTTTACTAGCTTCATCCAACCCTACTTGGGGGGCATAATCACTAATTATGTTGACAACCTCTTTCTCCAACGTCAACTTTATTGCAATGATCCTATCCCCCACTCTCTTCACAACCACCACATCATTCTTTAGGTCTTTGTCCACTACAATGCCCACTCCACCTCTATGGCCATGATCTCTTGAGTACCAAAGTTTGAAGTCATCTAAGGCCTTCGCTTTCTTACCCTTCCATCTTGTCTCTTGAATACATGCAATATTAATCCTTGTTCTCCTCATAACATCTATCAACTCCATGCTCTTGCCTGTTAAGGAGCCAACGTTCTAGGTAGCAAGTCGGACCCTACGCTTGTGAACTACATTAGCAATAGGTCGGTGAGACATGAAATCAGAAGAAAAGCAAGGTCATAAAACAAAAAGAATCCATGCAAAAGGTGAATGGCTAGATATTAGAGTGCCGGCTGCCTACCTGACGCACCACTATAAGGAAAATAGATATGTTATGGGAAAATAATAAATAAAAAATATAAACTATACCAAAGAGAGCCTAATATTGGCTTAAGAACTAAAATGCAACAAAATTGAAGAGACCAAGTGCTGAGGCATGGGGAAGAGACTAAAGCACAATAAAAGCTGCTGTCTACGAGTCTGTGTTGGTTTGCACTGTAGTCTCTATGGCAGGTACAGCCACTGCTTTGTGTGCATAGGAGGCATCATTCGTTCCAACTTATTTCTTCTAATACAATATCTCATATCTATTAAGTAAAAGGAATATATTAAGATAGGACTAAAAGAATTGGTAGGATAATAATTCTCAACAGCATGATAACTGGAACAGAACCTGTTAAATAATTGTGCAACAAATAAGGTAACTTGGCCATACCAACTATATGCATCGGCTCAGGAAAATCAACATCATGATTAACACCAGCAAGTCCAAATACATAGGGGCTACCAGGATGCGCATGCCTGGATATTCAAACAAATTGAACCAAAGAATTACATGTCAAGCATTTAAAGAATAAGCCAAGGCACAGCTTTCTACTAGGAATGAATAAGACTGTTAATTAAGTATAGACGAAGCAAAAATATAACAAGAGATAAAGGAAGGAGCATTCCCAATACCAGATATAGCCGAAACCTCTCTCAAAATAACAAAGGAACAAAACATTTCCAATGTACAAAAGAGGGAAAAAAAAAAAGAGCAGCCAATGCATGAGGCTCCAGCTATTGCAGGGTCTGGGAGAGGCAAATGTACACAGACTTAAACCCCGGTTCGCAGCAGAGACTGTTTCTAAGGTTTGAACCTGTGACCAACACGTTGCAATAGTGCAACTTAACTGTTGTGCTACAGGCTCGCCAATGTACAAAGAGCCACATGAAAAAGAAAAGCAAATCTCATATTACTCATGTAATTCTAAAAATGGTACAAATATCCGATGATATGCATCACCATTAAGCAATCATCCAAGTAAACATAGAAACCGACAATAAATCACAGTTAAATTATAATTCTGGTCGATAGGAATGGCGTACGTACCCCTGTTGGACTTATTCCTATTTAGCAATAGGTGTATTGGACCTTACTCAGGATAGGGGGAGTGTTCCTATCATGAGCCAGGCTTAGTCAGTAGTTAGTTTGGTTAGTAGTTACTTTTAAGTAGTGTAGTTTCCTGTTCTATTTATGTTTGTGATTGTAATGGTGGTTTATTATAAATATAGTACCGTCCAGTGATAGGAATTAATTCTCTCTCTCTGTGTTCTTTCTTTCCTTCGATTCTGATCGACTGTGTGGGTTGGGTTCTCCAAATTTACAATCACCTAATTATATTTTTGTAAGAAAATTCAGGTTACGTTTAGCTCATCACCAACTCAAAATTTCCGGCCATATGGCCACATGATTGGATCCATATGAAAGAGAACCACATAGATATCTCACCGGTCAAATTTTCTCCAAAATAATTATAGCAAGTACCCAAAACTGAGTCCAAATTGACAAAATTTACAACAATGCCACTAGACTACATGATATGAAATGGCACTCTTGTCATTTTTGAAACTTTAAACTCACTTTTTAACCACTTCCCATGCTTTTTCTTTGAGCAGAAATTTGAAAAATGAGATGGGTGTGGGGTCCTCTGGACCATGGGCTCAACCATGTTACCCACTTGCAAGTTTGTGACATATGAAATGTGACCAACTTGTACGGAGATATCTTCTAGTAATCTTCTTGCTACTAAAGATTTTGGCAATA
The DNA here is from genome assembly GCF_013358625.1 of Macadamia integrifolia. Taxonomy (NCBI): domain Eukaryota; kingdom Viridiplantae; phylum Streptophyta; class Magnoliopsida; order Proteales; family Proteaceae; genus Macadamia; species Macadamia integrifolia. The sequence goes on from NC_056566.1 coordinate 14,662,390, forward strand.
CAAGAACAGAAAACCAACACTAACACACTAGGAGAAGAGAGAAGAAGAAGGATGGAAGAAGGGAGAGAGAAGACCATCGCTGGTTTAAGAGAGATAGTCCATACAATAGACCACTCTCCCCATATTTCCGTTATAGATAAAATAAATAATTACAATCCCACAAGGACTCCTTGTGGTAGTAGATAAATAATGGAAGATTACAATAGCAGCTATAAGAAAACTAACTCAGAAACATAATAGGAGACTAACTAATGACTATTGCAGGAACATGTAACACAATAAGGACATTGTCATTAATGATCAGACAGCATGTACCACGAGGGTTTGACAAGAATACCCCTACAGTACATAACACTTCCCCTCAAGCTGGATCACATAAATCACACAAGCCCAGCTTGGAACAGAGTTTTTAGAAAGCAGGACCAAACAGAGGCTTAGTAAACGCATCACAGGTCAGGATTCAACATGTTGGATGAGTGCCCCCTCTCCCCCCCCCCCACCCTCTTTGTCCTTGTCCGCCATTTGGGCTGCTCTTCCGACTTCCGAGCATCCACCATTAGTAAAGCAATTTTATGAATTCCAGCTTGTTTCAGACAGTCTGAGTGAGTGAGAGAGGGAAAAAAAATCCTTTCAAATAACATGAGATTGAGTAAAGCAAAAACAAAGCAGAAACTTTTTTTTCCTGAGTGGGTTTTGGGTGGGTGGGGGGGTGGGGAGGGCGAATGAATAACAGCAATGTCTCTTTTCAAGTAAATTATGTGGAACAGATGCAAACTAGTGGAACTCTAAAGACGGATAAAATCAGAAGTGATAAAATTTTTAATGAAAAATAACCCTAAAATCAATCCTGTTCTAATTCTAATGGCAAATAACATAAAAGGAGCACTGATTTAATCTATAATTTACTTCAATAAATTATATTGCTAGTAAAAAAAAAAAATTTACGATTTCATTAAATAAACAAATTTTCTACTAATTTGCAAACCCAATAGAAATCAAGAGCAGGATGCTTCAAGTTTTCCTTCTATGATCATCAGATGCATTGGGGTTTCGCAGACAAGCACCAAACAAATGGACAGTAACTACACGACCATACAGAAAAAGAGAATCACGATAACTCTAGAACAAAATATTGATAAAGCAAGTTAATAATTCACAGTTATTAATCATTAATTACCCAGATATAAAACGACCTTTACGAGAACGAGCTTGAGTTGGAACCTGAACTTCCTCAACTATGCACTGCAAGAAGCAAATAATGTCAAAACACAGCGCATTACCCCAACTAATCAACCAGTCCCACCAAGAAACACACACAATTAATTGAAGGAAATAGATGAAAACTACAGACTAGAATGAAGAAGAACAATCATCCAAAGATTCACGAATTCAATCAAGGTATAAGGGAATGTTTTTTATCAAAGCCACAACTAGAAACAAACATGATTTCCACTACAATGAGACATTTACTAAGAGTGTATAAAGTACAACTCAAAACCTTGTATCAGCAAAGAAGAATTTGTTTACTCACAACTGAATAACCACTTCGTGTCAGGTCATCCAGAGTCTGCCGTAAGTTCTGCAACAGAAACATTTAATCCAAAATACACAAAGAATCAGTCAGCCAGACCACTAATAAGAGAGAAAAAGAACTAGAAGAATATACTACATCAGAAAATAATTTGAAAGTGATGGAAACATCTATTAAAAATATAAATCTGATGATTTCAAGAAATTGTGCGGATGAAGGTTAACTTCCAGCAGGCAGCCTTTAGGCTTCCTTTCATCGGGGCCTGTTTCATGTTATGCCACCATTTTTGTATGGTGGTGTGCTGACTGGGTTTACCCAGGGAGGGTGTTTCAATCTTTGGAAGCTAGCATTAACTTAAATCAAGGAGAGTTAGAAGGCTTTATGACATCTCAAGCCTGCATTACCACATCTTGACCAACAGAAATATTTTGCCTCCATCAGGAAATAAACCTAGAGCTAACTCATCCTGGAAACCCTTGTAGAAAAAAAATACTCGAAGAACTGACCTCTTCAAAAAGAAATTGCATCGCAAATGGTGGAAGGGTAACCTTGATAGAATCATCTTTCACTAAATTTCATGTCTATTACCTCTAGGTATTTAGAATTTAGAAAGTAGTGAATGAGATTGGGAGACATGACGGACCTCAGCGCAATGGTAAGGTTGCTCCATTGCGATCTAGTGGCGCAGGTTCAAGACAGGAAAAAGCCTCTCCGCGTAGCAGGGGTAAGGCTGCATACATTATGACCGTCCTAGACCCCGCAATGGTGGTAATGTAGGACTAGATTTGACAAGTCAAACTAGATCCAAACAACAGGAACTTGTAGACCAAAGAACAACCAAATAACCACCCAACAATAGACAGCAACAGCAGTCCAGAATAATCAGTCAACAGTCCTTAAACAAACCAGAATTATCAGATCCACAATCAGGAATTTCAGAAAGCAGAGTTTGCATCAACAATTAGAAGCTCCAGCAATAAAATTAGAATAATTGAATAAGTAGGATCAGAATCAAAACATAGCAGAACCAGATAACCAAAATCAGAACTCGATTCTGGGACAGCAGGTTCTGAGAACAGGCAATCGATCCTAACAAGTTCAGAATCTTTAATAGTAGATGTTTCGGTGACAAATAAACAAATCGGAATACTGAATAGCAGGTCCATTCCCTCAGAAAAACATAGGCAGCAACCAACAGTAGCAGATAACACAAATCAGGCAATAATTTCTTGACAGAAATCACCATCGACCAGCACTGAAGAAAACTCAGAAACTGACAAACCCATGGTCTGATCAGTACCAAACTTGGATCGAGTCCCCTTCTTAGTGGTCCTAACAATCGACCAAAATCTCAAAGCAATCGGGTGGCTGGTTCTCCAAAAACAACTAGGCCGATGAGAAGGAAAACAAAGAAAACCAACCCAGAAATTTCTGCAGAAAATTCAGATTACTTGCCTGTACTGCTGGATGAGAGAATCCAATAATAGAACCAGAAAAGAAAAGACCCACCCGGACTTCTCGCCGCAGAGTGTCGATCGGATCACACACCAATCCCTAACCCTTGATCAAACACAAAGGTTTAGCCATGGAGAAAAACCAGCGGCAGCAGCATGAAGCTTCACTTTGTTTTGAATTGTAAAAATCGTGGCTCATTAAAAGAGCCATAGCTTTATTTATAATAGTGATAGGGGTTACATGAAATAGAAACTAACTTTAGTTTCGAAAAACTGAAATAGGAAACTAAAAATTAGAAACTCAACTAGTTACTAAATCTGAAAATAGAAACTTACAAAATAGAAAGTCTTGTGACTGAAAATTAGAAACTAATTTAGGTACTGAAATTAGAAACTAAATAACCCCATCTAAAAAGGAAACTAAAGAAAAAGGAAACAAATCATTGAATCCCGTATGCAACCTTAGAACCCCTAGTTTAGACCCATAAAAGTAGCCCAATATACTCCAAACCACATGGACTGAAGGCCCAACACGTATACAACCCAACCCTAAGCTTATTCCTAATAAAACAAGCCTAGTTTGGTGAAGAATCTGCATCAGGTGGGAGTCTCGTGCACTAGTAGTCTAGTATGCCCTTTGGTGAATGAGATTGAGAAAAATATAAGAAGCTTTTGTTGAATCTATCACTGTTTCAGAACAGCGCTAATCCCTTATTGGGATTTGCTCCATCTGGACAGTTCCGATAGGGGTATACTTGTCCTATCGGACTTGCTTTGCTCCTATTAGGGTTTGGTTATGTATTCTGGGGGGTATACTTATAATTTCTCACCATATTTTTAATATATACTGTCGAAGAGACCTGCAATCAATTATTCTGGACTGATCGCAGACTGCTCTGTTCTCTGGACTGCTATCGGTCTCTCTTTCTTCTCTTCTTCTTCTCTTTTCTGTTTTCTGATTTTGGTTACAAGGTTTAATATTGCAACATGGTATCAGAGCAGGTCTAAATCAAAACGATTGGCTAAGCACAAACAATCCCTGCTGATTTCAACCTAGCAGTATTCTTTTTCTGGTGTGCAGCCACCTCTTTGCTGCATCTATTACCTGGTTTGACCTAGTTATCATGATATAAGTAAAACTAGGTCCTTCCTTTATTACTACTTGCTACGTATGTGTACTGGTTGAGGTCGAGGCTTCTCCCTCCCTTTTTTTTTTATGGCTGCTGCCCCTGTTTCTGCAGTGTGTACTGCTGCTGCCCCTGTTTGTGGGCTTATTTGCTGTTGATATTGAAGTGCTGTTGTCCGCTGTTGTGCCTCCCTATGCGGCTAGTATTTTGAAGTTGACTTGTCCCCTTTCTCAGGCAGAATCGACGCTACACAGCAGCGTCCATCCTTAAGAAAATAAAATTTTTCTTTTTCGGCTCTGTGCTGTGTTAGTACTGCATTGGCTGCTGGTTTTCAGATTTGAAGATCTTCATGGCTGAGACCAAAGAAATGACTACTCCTACTACTACCACCCCTACTACTGCCTCTTCTACCTCGGACAATATTAATGTCCACATTACCTCCGACAAGCTCAAGGGTAATTCCAACTACCTCCTGTGGGCTCAATCGGTAAAGGTGTATCTGATGGCCAAGGGAAAACTCAAGTATGCCACTTCTAATCCACCTTTATCTTCTGACACTGGTTATGATGACTGGCTGAAGGAGAATGCTCTTATTTTAATCTGGTTATGGAACAGTATGGAACCTGATGTAGCTGCCAATGTCATGTTCCATTCTACTGCAAAGGGAGTATGGGATGATTTGCGTGAAACATACTCTCAGGAAAATAACATGACAAGAATTTATGATAGTTATGAGAAATTGTTTCAGTTTCGCCAGTCTGACAAATCTCTTTCAGAGTATTACAGTACATTCAGGGGAATGGTGGAAGAACTCAATGTTTTCCAGCCCTTGACCACTGATGTTGACAAGTTGAAGGCTCAGCGTAATGAATTTTTTGTCTTCAAGTTCTTGGCTGGTTTGAATAATGATCTGAAGGCCGTGAAGGGTCACTTACTTGTGGGTGACACGGTTCCTACTTTGAATGATGCTTATTCCCGGTTGCAGCGTATCACCTCCTCCACCAAGCCTGATCAGTCTTCCAAAGACAACTCTACTTCTGTTGCTAACCATGGCCGCAGTCGTGGTCGTGGTCGCTGTCGTGGGGGAGGACGTGGCCCTGCAGGTAGAGGCTCTACTAGACAAACATCTGATCATGCTACTCGACAGTGCACATACTGTGGGAAGCCTAATCATATGGCTGAGACTTGTTGGGCAAAACATGGCAAGCCAGAATGGGCAACCCAGTTGGCCAATCATGTAGTGTCAGATGATGGTACTGACACAGTGTCTCCGGTTGCTACTAAGCCTACACCTTCTTCAGAAGATTCCTCTACTAGTCTGCGCGATGACATCAATCAGTTGCTCTGGCACTTGCACACTCTTGAGGCATCCTCTAATACATCCAATGGTGCGTCTACATCCACTGCTACCGTAGCCCACACAGGCACCTCAGCCCTTCTTACTACTACATCTACCCCCTGGATCATTGATTCAGGTGCTTCTGCCCATATGACTGGTAAGTCATCACTTTTTAAGAATTTTGCTACTAGTTCCAGTTCGAATTCTGTGATTCTTGCTAATGGTGCTTCAACACCGGTTCTAGGTCATGGTTCTATTTCACCTACCCCATCCATAAACCTATCATCTATCTTACATGTTCCCAATTTCCATTAAGTCTTCTCTCGGTGAGTCAATTAACTAAGTCGTTAAATTGTTCAGTGACATTCTTTCCTTCTTACTGTGTCTTTCAGGTCCTTCACACGAGGAAGACGATTGGCGGAGGGCTTGAAAAAAATGGATTATATTACCTCAACAGCAGCTGTCCTACCTCTTCTGCTGCTACTACTGCTACTACTGCTATGGGAGACGTTACTCCCTTCCAATGGCATTGTCGTTTAGGCATTTATCACTTTCTAGGTTACAGTTTTAATTTCCTAGTTTTAAGTCTGCTCTTAGGTTAGAGTGTGAGCCTGTGACTTGGGAAAACATCACCGTGTGTCTTTCCCATCTCGCTCTGTCTCGTAGTCCGTCTTTATTTTCTTTAGTCCACTCTGATGTATGGGAGCCTTGCAGAGTCAGTAATAGATTTGGTTTCGGTATTTTGTAACATTTGTGGATGATCATTCCCGCCTTAGCTTTACATGTTAAAGGACAGGTCTAAATTTTTACATGTATTCAAAAAATTCCATAATGAAATAAAGACTTAGTTTGGCATTCCTATTAAAATCTTTCGTTCTGATAATGCTTTAGGATATGCTCAAACTGATATTTCTGATTTTTGTGATGCTCACGGGATGATCCACCAAACTAGTTGTGCCTATACTCCACAACAAAATGGAGTAGCAGAGCGCAAGAATCGGCACCTCCTTGAGGTTGCCCGAGCCATGATGTTGCATATGCATGTCCCTAAGCATTTTTGGTGTGATGGAGTCTTAACTGCTTGTCATTTGATTAACCACATGCCATCATCTGTTTTGTCCGATAAATCTCCTTTCTCTGTTATGTATCCTAATTTACCGAGTTTTCCCGTTCCTCCTTGGGTTTTTAGGTGTGTGTTTTGTTCATAATTTGCACATACAAGTTGATAAGTTGTCTCCTAGATCTACTAAATGCATATTTTTGGGTTATTCTCGTACTCAGAAAGGGTATAAGTGTTATGACCCTACTACTCACAGCAACTTTGTCAGTGCCGACGTGACCTTCTTTGAAGGTACGTCTTTCTACCCTCCTCTTGTGCCCTCGTCCAATGTAGAGTGGTTTTCTCCCTCTCCTCCACCTATACCCCTCACTTATACCCTTCCATGATGCTCCTAGTGCCAGTGACTCCCCTCCTCTATAGGTTTATCAATGCAGGAAGAAGATTGGATAGCCACGTGGTGAGGTAATTACTCCAGATGCTTCACTTCTGCCATTGCTACATCTGGGTAAAAGAGTAACTCGCTTACAGGGGACGATCTAGCATAAGGTCAAAAATAATAAGTTCTAGAACCCATCTAAAGTCTTTCTGTGCCAACTGCCAACCTAACACACCAAAAAAATATCTCGGTGTATGAGTGCATCAGGTCTTGGATGCCATAGCTAAAATAGGGTGTAAAAATTTCATCATATTAGACTTTTCGGTTAATAATATTCTTTCCAATGTAATGTGAATTAATTTTGCATTGTTGTCTACAATTTTTCCATAATCACCAAGTTGTCTATACAACTTCTGTTTTTTTTTTTTTTTGGGAATAAAGTTGTCTAAACAACTTTACATAATAGGATAGGATCAGTGCATTCCCTATTTTTCTTTTTTCTTTTTTTTTTCTTTTCTTTACTTTTTTTTGGGGGGGAGGGCGTAGGGGATGATAACATTATTCACTGGTGAAGCTCCTCTTCCTCCTCCGTCTAATGACTTACCAATTGCACACAGGAATGGTACACGTTCTTGCAC
>NC_056566.1:14673340-14683838 GCF_013358625.1 Macadamia integrifolia
GTTTTAAACTTGGTGGGAAGCTCGTTTTAAGGTAAATAAACATATTTAGAACTTGACTTTGCAAAAAAAAAAAGGCATGTAGTGGTGTTTTAGAGTTGCACCCTTGATTGGCAACAACCATCGAACTGTTTTGTATATGTTATGTATTATTGCCTATTCTACACATTGTTTTACAATACAAGACAGAGTATGGTAGTAAAACAAGTAAATAATGTATCCATGCTATGATCGAACATAATATTGATTAATGAACTCATAACTTACGACATAGTGACATAAAAGTAGAACAAAGTAGAGTTCAAATAGACATGTAAGTATGTAACTCCCAAGTTCTTAGTCTGATGTATCCCAAGTCCCAACCAAATCATAGTTTCCTTTTCTTTGTTTTATTTTCTTAGCAAGCAAGTAGTCTTCAATTAGGAAAGTTGGATAGGAGTAGTTTCCCTTTTCATGTCAGTTTCCTATTTTCACTGTTTCCTATTTGTAAAGGCTTAGAAGCCTGTTTAAGTGAATCGATCCCAGCTCTTTGGGACAGAGTTTTGAGTCAATGAAATTGAAGTTTGTCTTCATGGATGAGAGAGTGGATTGAGTGGGTGAGATGCCTACAACTTTGAAAGAGTGAAAGGCCAAAGGGAGAGGGTGAGAGGCCGGATCCTACCGATCTTATTCTTCCCCCTTCTTATCCTTCCATCGATTCTCTTTTCCATTTTTTATTTTTCTGCAATTTCCTGAGTAAAAATAGTCCAATTTGTGAAGACAAATCATCTGGCTCGATTGTTGATGAATAGTACACAACTGCAATAGCTATTACAGTGACTTTTCTGGACATATCTCGAGTGGGCCTAACTCTCTAGTCCTTGATCTATTTCTGTCCATCTTTTCGAAGCCTCTTTGGGTTATTATCAGGGTCCTCCGATCCCAATTTGAAGGTCATCTGAGACTTCAACTTCAAGTTCTTGAAAAACTAAAAGTTTCCTACATCATGACTTTAATCAAGAACCTGCATATATCCACTACCGGCCATCCAATCAGTCGCTAATTTGAGGGTTTATTAAGGCAACCAAACCATACCTTCGATCCTAATTTCAGCTCGTTCTGGGCCAGGTTTTGCAAGTTATAAGTTTTATCTTATTTGACCTAATTTCAGGTACTGTTTTCAGATTCGTTTCATTGTTAGATCTGATTATAATTCCAAGGGTTGTATTTGGGTTCCATTCGGTGTTATTTGTTGGGATACAAGTGATAGCCTTTTTTACTCTCAAGTTAAGCCATACTACCTAGCCGACAGCCTTATTGGCTTGTTCTTTCACAAAGCTGACTAGGCTATTGTTTGGTTGGAGTTTGACTTGTAACTGGGTGTAACCAACCTTACATTAGTAAAAGCAGGGGTTGCAGTTCCTTGCAGTGGTTGCTGCCAAACAGTGTTAAGCATAAGCTGAGCCCAGTGAGGGCATTGCTTTGTGGATATAACACTGTCGAACCACGTATATTCTTGTCTTGTGGGTGGTTGCTTGTGGGTGTAGATATATGGACTGACTTTTCTACAGGATGGGTGTGCACATCAGGTAGACCTTGCCACAAGATTGTGTGTGCCTATGGTTAAGGGTCAAGGTGTCACACAATTCTATGTGTGTGCCTATGGTTAAGGGTCAAGGTGTCACACAATTCTATGTGTGTGCCTATGGCTAAGGGTCAAGGTGTCACACAATTCTATGTGTGTGTGATTGGTAAAAAGGCCAGTACCAACAAATCAGTTCTTGGCAGATGTGTTTGTGTGCTTGATTGAGGGTTGCCAGACAATGTGACTGTGTGACTAAGCACCGGAGAACTCATCACCTGAGACAGTGAGGTCTGAGGGAACAAGTTTTTGGAGTTCTCTGACTCACCACTTCCCCTCTTAGTGACCATCTCTGTTCAACAACAAGATATTCATTCAATGCATGCTACTTAGAAAAGAAAAACCCCATTATTATAACAATTTCAATGTAGAAAACTCAACCTAAGTTTCTAATGATATGCCTAGTCGAGTATGTTAACAAATGTGCTAACATAAATTAATCAATTTGAAAGCATAACACTAGCAGAAGGTGACACACCTGTTCAGCTGAAATCAAAGTTGACAACTGATATGCTCGTGTTTGTTCTGTTTACACAAACAAAACAAAAATAATAAAGCATCAATAAAATCTGAATGAAGTTTCTTCATTCTGCCAAACGTTACGGAATAAGATGCAAAATAACAAAAGAAAACAGAAGATATTTCTACCCTTTTCAAAAGTGGCAAATTGAATTAAATGAGAAAGAAGCCTTCCATAATAGAAAGATACTCTGACAGCTTGGCAGTAGCACAATCAACATTTCGAGAGGAGAGGTTAAAAAGGCTCAACATATCATTAATTGAATAAAAAAAAAAATACTTGCAACATCCATGTTTCTTGTATGAACTCATATTGTAGAAGGTAAAATTCAAATTACTAATTTATTCCACATGCTGGATGATATCTTCTTCAAATCTGGGAACAACCTGTCAGATACTATTCAAATCTGAAGATGATCTTCCACAAAATATGCTAGGTCGGCAAGTCCTCTAAATCTGGAAATAACTTCCAATTGAGCTGGCTTGGAATCTTTAGGACATCTTCAACGATAAAGCTGGTTGAAAGCTATCTTCAAACAAGTTGGATGATGGTCTATCTTGGGAAGAATTTAATGATCAATTTGGCGAGCACTTGGTGGGCTTAACTAAACCCATAAGATGGCCAACCATGAACCAGATTTGGAACCCAATCCCTGCACTACACCATCCTAAAGTCGCCACTGGCTGGTTGTATCGTCTGGAGGTTGGGGACGACTTCCTTATTTCTCCTTTAATTCACAAATTTCCTAATATGCCACTATCCTTTCGTTCTTATTCCCTTATTTCTGTACTTTACTTCCTGACCAACTCCAATTGCAAATCTTTCTTGTGTCCTATTGTCTTTTTATCCTACTAAGTGTCCCCTTACCATTTCTGGTCATTTACCAAAATGCCATTATTCACTTAATTGGGTTATGTCATTTGATTTTAAGTACGGGGTTGCCACTGCCAATATCCATTGACCTAGTCAGGCAATTGGGTGGGCCTAAAGCAAGCCCACAAAGGGTTTTTGAACCCGGGGTCGCATAAGTTATTTGCAGAATTTCCACTAGCCTTGTACATTTGCAATTTTATTGCTTTGGTGAGCCCTATATACATCAACTTAAGGTTCCAATTTATTAAAACGGGTACTTGCATGGAGTGATGGTTGTTGCTATTCTTGGAGATTATTTGCTTATATTTTTTTTTTAATTTGACTTATCTAGCATTTTATTTGCTACTGAGAGGGGGTGATTGAAGATTATTTCGTTGGAGATTATTTGGGGCTGCTCTTGATTATGAGAATTTTGTGATCCTCATCCTTTGTGATGTTAATTATTGTTATTATATGTGATGGAATATTTTTTTATTGCATCATATGCTTTATTGTCCACGTGCAACGCTACACGTGATGGGATGATTGGAGATTATTATCTGCTCAGCCCAAGTCATCAGCTAAAGATTATTATTATTTATTAAATGTGTCATATGCTCATGTCCTTAGAAACAATTTTATCTATGAAGATGGTATTCAACAACAATGCAATTTATCTCGTCTACAACAACCTTATGTTGAGTGGTCCACAGCAGCCTTATGTTGTCTGGTTTACAGCAACCTTATTCTTAGTGGTTCTCAGCAACCTGATGCTGAGTTATTTGGTCTCCAGCAACCTAATGTTGTTATTTGGTTCACAGTAACCAATACTGCATTTTTCTCAGTGGTGCATAGTAAACTATACTGCACCTTCCACTGGTTCGCAGCAACCAATGCTACAATTTTATCTGTGACCTCTATTTGGGACTCATAAGTACATCGATATTTGCACTTTTATCTGTCTTCTTTGGAAGATTACTACCTGCCTTCTTTGAGAACGACTTGTGATGTTGTTGTTTCTGATCCGATATTTTGGATTGTGGATTGTGGATTGGTGTTCTCCACAGTATATTTTGTTAGCTCCTGATGGTTATGTTGGGCTTATTCAGCATGATGATTATTATCTACCAATGTTGCTAATGATAGGTATGCTTGAGTCGATATTGCTACTTGAATGATGTTCTCTCCGTGCTCACTGGCATCTACAACTGTTATTCAAGACTGGTGCTGCCTTTAACATCTATTCATGTTGTTCCAAGCTAGAGCCTCTTGCTACACTTAACATCTATTCATGTTGTTCCAAGCTAGAGCCTCTTGCTACACTCCTGCTTGAGGGGGAGTGACAAAGATTGTATTGTGGGGATACAATAGTTTATGCACCATGGGGGTAAAACTTAGTATGTGTAGCTGAATGGGTAGCTGACCACAATAGGGGGAGTGTGAGAGTGTCCCTGTCATGGTATATTGTGTCCTCTTTTAGGTTATTAGTTGTTTTCTGTAATTGGTAACTAGATTTAGACTTGTACCATGAGTAGGATTTCCTGGATTTCCTTTCATACTAGAATCTAATTTCTAATAGCGCAAATGATATAAGTAAAGCTTAAGAGGACCACGATAGACAAATTGAATCTATTGTGGTTCAGCCTCTTCTTCCTCCATCGTCTTCTCTTTTCTCCTCTCTCTTCCACCTACAGGCACTGGTTCCAGGTTCTGGCTTTGTCACATTGTCCATGCCAACATCTATCAATCTACTATGTTCCAGCCCTAAAGCATTATCCCACATGACAACATAAAGCTTAAGAAAATGGTTGACAGGTCAACTTTGGCAAGTTTGGTTTAATAGCTGAAATAAATTACACCTTCAATATGGCTCAAATGGTGGTATTGAAATAAAAGGAAACATCTGAGGCCATTTTAAAGGACTTTAAACTGGGTCTGGTTTTAGTAATGATTTGGGTTGGGCCTTAGTTGTTGGTCCTTATAGCAATGGACAGCAATATAAAGCCCAAAAGTGGGGGTCTTAAGGGTGAATGAAAATTAATGTTTTATTAGTAGGTCTCATGGCTAGAGTAATCCTATTTTAGCTGTCCTAGATTCCTATTGTTAGTAATGTTAGGCAACTAGGTCTAGATTCCTTATAAAAAAATTTGATAAGCTGTACAAGAGTCCATGATAATGGTTAATGTATTAATTTTTTTTTTATTTGCAACTAGGTCTCTCTCCCCCTCCCTCCAACGGCTATCAGTTTTCCCCTTCATTTCCTCCTATTTCTTCTCTGCCTCTATTGAGACTGCACAACCAATTTAATTTCCTTTCTTCCTTCATCCTTCCTTCCATCGCAGGTTAATCTTATGTCCTTAATTTAGGATCTCACATTTTTTATGTTTTTATGTTTTTCTATTTAGTATAACCACAGGGTAATATTTGGGTATATAGTGTGTGGTTTAGTCCTTAATGTAATAGTGGTTATATCAAGGGCATACTTGCCCATGTACTGTTTTCTACTGAAACCCTAGGGTCTAGTGTTGATTACTCATACAACAGCTTGATTACCAAACCTATAAATATTGTCCATCAACATTGCCAGAAATTCAAGAGGTCAATTGTCACTTTGTGAGGGATGCAGTGACGAGGAAGTCAATTGCTACTCCATTTTTTTATTCTAAGAATCAATTAGGTGATATGTTCACTAAGCTTCTGTTTCATCCCACTTTTCAGGAAGGTTGTTCCAAGCTATCATGGGTGATGTTATATGCTTCATCTTGATAAGGAGTGTCCAATTTATATTTATTTAATTTGTATAATACCAGGGGTATTGTTGCATTTACAGTGTGTTTTTTAGTCCTTATATGTAATAGCGGTTATGTCAAGGGAATACTGTTGTCCTTGTTGATGTAGATCAAAGCATGAGGAAAAAGAGAGTGAACAGTTCATGTGAACAGTGCTGGTGCCCCATATGGTCCTTCTAGAAGGCATGCCAACTGTCCCATCAGATTTGGAAGGAATCAAACCAGAGAAGCTCAGGATCTGCATATCAATTTCAGCAAGATCAGTTCCTAGGATTTGTTTCCTTTTTAGTTTTCTTAAGAAGCAAGTTAGTTTTCTTTGTTAGCAGATATTAGACTAATATTGGTTTCTATTTATATGTTTTCTTAAACCATTTTTGTGAACAAAAATAAAAAAGAAAAATGATACCAAAGGGGGCCTTGGTTAGCAAGTAGCTTGGTTTACTCTCGTAAGTCTTAGTTTCTATTTTACAGAATCTTCCTAATTTAGTAGTTTCTTATTTATAATCAAATTTGGAGCCTATATAAAGGACATGAATTAATGAAATTTATTTGTGAGCAATGCTTACTCCTAGACCTGAGATAGGTTTGTTCAACAATTGAGAGAGTTGAGGGTGAGACATCCAGGCTGAGATAGCTATTCCCCTACCCCTCCCCCCGCCTCCTACAATCTCTTCTCACCTTCTTCCCTTTCTTTATTTTCTGTTTTAGCTTTACTTATTGAGTGATTAAGTGATCAAATCAAGCCTACTTCAAGCCTTGAAGACCTTCCTACATTGAAAATTGAAGAGCAGCCAAAAAGTACAGAATCGATCCAAGATTGTCAGGGTTTTGTGACCTGATCGACCTTGGCCAGATCTCCCAATCCAGCAGTCATCCTGCAAGGGCCTTTGGTGGGTTTGAAGAGCATCCTAGGAGGCTCCTTCAACCAAGGATTCAGCCCCATCTGGGCTGACATAAGCCAGCCACAAGTTTTCTCCCAAATCTGGTTCCAAACCCTATTTTCTCCTGTCTGTGGTGTCTGTGTTCGTGATTGGTTTTGTACCAACTTGATAGGTTCAATCCAAATTTGGAGGATAATTTGGGGATATTATTGGCCACCTTCACCCCAAATTTCAGGCTCTTCTGAGCCACGGTTTGTGAGTTCTCAATTTTCTCCTATTTCAGCCCAGATTTTCAGATCCTGCCTGGGGTTAGGTCCTATGGGATTTATCTAGCCTTACATCACATGTACTGTTTTCTATGGATATAAATCTAACATAGGGCTCACGGTGGGAGTGTTCTGTCCAAACATGAATCTGGTTCATGTTTATAGACTTTAAGCCTCTCTCTCTCTAGGTCATTTTCTCTTCTTCTTTTCTTCTCTCTTGTTGTATACTGGTTATCTGTTTCTGATATCGTTTCAACATCCCTACTGTATCTTCTTCCACCACTCCCGTCAATTACCCTTTTCTCTGTCAAAGCTCATTAATCCACCCCATTGACCCCTCAAATTTTGGTTGGATATTTCTTAACTTAAATCTGGAAGTTGAAATATTAAAATTTGTGATGGAGTGCCGGTAGGGGTAGGGAAGAATCCCTAAGGGAAACTCAGAGTTGCAAGAGAGGGGAGAAATCACACCAAGAAAAAGGGCGGGAAGGGAAGGGGAGGGGAGGGGAGGGGGAAGGTGAACCACTCACACACGCAAGCAGGCTTCATAATATCAACTCATAACTTCATTCTTCAATCTCACTTGTCTATTGGTTACAACCAATTTAAAGGAAAATAAAAAACACAAAATAGAAACTCAACTGAAATAAGAAACTACCCTAAACAAAGAAACAAATTGCAAACCGATTCTCTAAATCCTACGTGTGCCTAACTTTGCTAAAATAAAGTGAATAAAATAAAACCAAAGGCAATCTTCTTAAATAAAGTAAATTTCTAAAATCCTGCTAGACCCAAAACCAATATGAATCCGGTTCATCTTTCGCTGGATACCCAGTTGGGTATGGATCGCTCCATGGGTGCGTATCTACATCAATTCCCCCAATGTTGAGAAAAACTCGTCCACGAGTTTTGTAGAACGGGAGAATCAACACCAATCGATCAGCATTCATCCTTGCCTGTATGAAGTCACCATTGAAACCAAGAGCGAATGATATGAAATCCACGACGCGAAGTTCATTGATGAAGTAGTGACTCGGGAAAATAAAATCGATCGGTTCACTTAAGAGATCGACCGATTTAAAATTTTTCACAAGTGGATCTTCAACTTCCAATGGGGCCATCTCATCTTCTACCGCTAGTAATTCATCTTCCGGTTCGTCTACCTGTTGTTCAACGGCTGAGATCACATAGTTGAAGGTAAAGTGTACTTGAGTTTTGATGTCCGTGCAATGTCGTTGAACCTCATCGAGCTTCTCTATTATCAATTGCATTTGTTAATGGATATCCAATAAAAGGTCTAGATCCATTGCCTAAGTTGTTGGAATCACATATGGATGGATACTCAAAGCAAGGAGTGAGTGGCAGAATGGTAAATAAGGAGGTTTGAGGAGCAATGGCAGAATTTTTTTATTTTTTTTTTTTATAGGTATGGCAGAACTGTAAATACTGAAATTCAATTTAAGTTACTAAGGGATGTCACGTGTGGGTGCTGGGGTATGCTTGGAAGTGACAAAAAAATAGAACAAAAAGGGACAATGGAGAATTAAAAGGGCAATATTGAAAATTCAGAGAAAAATAAAGGAGTATGTGGAAAAATAAAAGAAACGTGGATTGAGAGGGGGACTTATCGACCAAGGGAGAGCTTCTCCACTTTGGGCTGAGATTCAACCAGCAGAGGAAGCGGCGACTACTTCGACGACTTTGACTAGGAGTCGTCTGCGATGACAACCAGGTATGCCTCTTTCCTCTCTCTCTGTTCCTTCGTCTTCTCTCTCTACTTCTATTTCTTCTTATGATTTCGGTTCTTTCTTCTCTTCTTCTTCTTCTTCTTCTATTCTTTCTTTCTCTTCTCTTCATCTCTTTTTTTTTATCTTCTTCCTCTGATTCTGCTTGTCCTCACTGCTTCCCCTCTTCGTCTGAACTTTTTTTTTTTTTTTTTCTGCATGCCTTCTGCGCTGCTTCTTCTTCTTCTGCGCTGCTGCACTTTTTTTTTTTGGCTGATGGTGGAAGGGAGAGACCAGTGGGGTTGATGCAGTGGGGAGGAAAGAGTGGTCTGAGACAGGGGAGTCTCTGCGACAAAATGACTTTTTTCCTTTTTCTTCTTTTTGTCTCTTTTTTTTTTTTTTTTTTTTGGCTTGGCTGGGTTCTCACTCTCGCGCCTCTGCTTCACCTTTGGGTTGGGTCGACTCCTTTGTTCAACACAGAGACGACTTTTGTTTTTTTTTTTTGGCCCAGGGTTGGGAAGGGGTTAAGATGGGAAGGGAAAAAGGATATGATTGCTTCAGCAGGGTTAGGGGCACTAAAGGAAAAAGAGGTATAGGGCGAGAAAGAGAATGAGATTTTTTTTTTATTTTTTGGGTTGTTCTCAGTCTCGGTAGAACCAAAACAGATAATGGGAAGGGAAGAAAGGAGATGGGGGAAGGAATGGGATCCTTCGGCTCTAATACCACTTGATGGAGGGCCGGTAGGGGTAGGGAAGAATCCCTGAGCGGAACTCAGAGTTGTAGGGGAGGGGAGAAATCGCACCAAGAAAAGGGGGGGAGGAGAACTGCTCACACACGCCCGCAGGCTTCACAATATCAACTCATAACTTCATTATTCAATCTCACTTGTCTATTGGTTACAACCAATTTAAAGGAAAATAAAAGACACAAAATAGAAACTCAACTGAAATAAGAAACTACCCTAAACAAGGAAACAGATTGCAAACCGATTCTTTAAATCCTACGTGTGCCTAACTTTACTAAAATAAAGTGAATAAAATAAAATCAAAGACAATCTTCTTAAATAAAGTAGATTTCTAAAATCCTACTAGACCCAAAACCAATTTAGATCTTGTTCATCTCTCGCTGGATACCCAGATGGGTATGGATCGCTCCATGGGTGCGTATCTATATCAATATGTCACCGCCTTCCAAAAATTCTGAGTATAGATTTGAGATCAAAACAGAATCTTAACCATCAGATCTGTTTGGTAGATTACCAGCCCTTGAAACAGAATCTTAGATCCCATCACCAACAGATTGATCTGCATCAACTTTTTTCTGGTGGTTGTAATAATAATGACAAAGGGAAGCACCTTCTGATTGAACTAAAATTTGGGGGGTTTGAAGAGGAATACTGACACTGAAAACAGAAGAAAAAAAAATATACATATTACAGCAACAATAATAATAGAAGCATCTGCAAGCAGTTGAAACAAGGAAAAGTTCAGCACCTACATGAACACACAGACACAGACACAAGCTGCAAGCGCTATCAAGCTTAGAAAATTGGAAGAATAGCATTCTACTGCATTCTTGAATGGAACTGTCTAAGATATACATATATAGAGAGGGGAAAAAGAACCCTGCCAGTCTGGAGCAGGAAATGCCAAGACTGTGCAGGGTGCGAGAAGTCCGCATTGCCCCCTTGATGTGCGCTGAATACGCTCCTTCACAGCCTTCTATTGGCCTCCATATAGGATTAGAAATAGGCGTACTCGGACCTGCTTTTACATATCACTCATTATTTGGGTACCATATTCACTTCTTTGGGCTTCTATTGAATCGAGAAATAGGTTTGATTGTACA
>NC_056566.1:14683858-14723064 GCF_013358625.1 Macadamia integrifolia
TAGGCTTGATAGTACCTATTTTACATATATATATATATATATATAAGGTATCCTCCAGATAATTCAAATCGAAGCAATTGGATGTCCAACTCGGGCCTATATGACATGACATGAATATACATATATAATATAAAATTATATATATAGATAGATATAATATAAAATTTGAACCATAAACTATGGGACCTAGATTTCCTAAATAACCGTTTGGGAAGGAATCTCCTTAATGGGCAGCTAGTTCCACCATGTGGTAGGTCAGGTGCGACTGAAATTTTGTGGCATGTGGACTCCAAGGTCTCCAGCTCACATGTAAATTTTCAGCCTAAACAGAGTTGGCCATGTGGCAAGACAAACAGTTGCAAAATAGAAAACAAAAACTACCAAGAGAGTGAACGGGAGTACGAGGGGGTTGCATGGACACACATAGGATGGCTAAAATACTGAATTTAAGCCCGAAATTTGACACTTGGCCTATTTAGACCATTCCCTAGATATTCAATGATTGGATTTGCCATTTCAGTCTACCATGTGGAAAAACTAGGAATGTTTGTTAAAGAGATTATGTCCTAATCAGCCATGTTGGAGCAAACTATTTGTATACTATATATTTTGATAAGTACCATATGTACTCTTCAATAACAGTTGCATCAACCAACAACCCAGCAAATAAACAACTCAGGATAACAGAACCATTTGTCATGCCAGTATCCTTCTAAAAGGATGGCATATCTGTGCAGAAAAAAGTGGATTCTGACACTATGTACTTTTTTTAGCAACACTTCATAGTTTCCTTTTCCTTTTTGTCTCTATCTATTTGACATTTATGGACACCTAGGATGTAATATGAATTATTTCCCTACAAAATGTGACCAGGTGGCCAACATAAATGGGAAAATGATGGATATGGGGCTACAAGACCAAATAAGCATCAGCATGTTCCATAAAAATGGATCAGGACCCTACACCAGAAAGAGCACAACTTAATCTATCCATTACATTGTATCTATATGAACCACCAAAAATAGTTCCAGTAGAATTTCTCAAAGTTATGGAATCAATGCTTAAAAATCATTTGCTCAACCATAGTGAGCCTAAGAATGTCGTAAGTTATTAGGACCCCAGCCCAAAAACACTATACTTGTTATGTCTTTCATCATTTTAAAATAAAAAATGACTTCTCTGCTTTCTCACTGAACCCATCCCCTCCAGGAGGGGTAAAGAAAAAAAGACCAAGCCTGTTTCTATAGTTAAATGAAAAACAGAAACATTACATCTCAATTATTTCTCAGAAAATACTATTTTTAGACAGGTTCCCCTTCCTAGCTAGCCAAATTAGAGTACCAGACTCTTAAGCATGTTAGATCCTGACACCAGAGTCCAAATACATGCGGCACTTATATACTGATAGAAAAACTTCAGTGGTCACTCTTAAGACTTCCGGACAATAATTTAACAAATGAAAAAAGTGCATCAACAATAAATTACTCGGAAGACAATCACTAAAAGCCTAATTGAACAGGATATCCATTGTGAAATTTGCATTGATAAGGATGAAGATATTATTTTTGAGAAAAGAAGAAAAGAAAAAGGTTCTCGTTCATTAGATTATACATGAGAAAAGAAAATCAGTGTGTGGGGTTACAACCTCTTATAACTAAATTATGCTCCCTTTGAAAAGCTGTTAAAAGCTCAATAGATAGATTTGCCATTGCATCATTTGCGGATGAGTTGACCAGCCTGACCAGGGAAATGGAGCAAACAGGCATTCCCTTCGCCTTTTGAGCAATGAACTTGGCAATCCGTACATCTGAAATACAGGAATTTTAACCTCCAAACGTTAGATAGCTTACCCTGTACAGCCTAACAAGACATTTACTACTGCATAGACCACAAGTTTATTACTGGTAAAGAAGCACCAAGGAACATAAAAGCATATAATTATTCACATCTTTCAATATACGTGAAGGAAAAGAATGTGGTTATTAAATGGCAATTAATTACTCTACCAACAATTGGATTTCACAGTCCAAAGAAATCTACATACATGAACATTCTCAATTCTGATTATTCAGTATCCATCCCCTTAACCAACATAAACAAAAAAATCTCACGTAGAATGTCAATAAGAGAGAAACTGGAACTTAAAAACAATTTGGTTCACAAAATGGTTAGTCCCATTGACACCATTAAGATACGGAATAAGAGAAAATGGTACGCCAAACAAGTACCAAACTGTAAAACGATGCACCTTTCTAGAAAAATGGAAATTTTCTATATGAAGTGAATCCAAGTCTGTCCCTGATTAAAAAAATATCTCAAGATGATGATACATAAAAAGAAAGAAAAAAAAAAAGAGAGAGTGGATGTCACTTGAGAATACATACAGCATTTTTTTAAGACATTCCAAAATTTGTCATTGACTTGACAATGATGTCCAACCCCAAAGCTAAAAACTAAAATGAGGTAGAACAGTAAGCTCATAAATGGGGACATGAGGGGAGTGACAACGTCAACTGATAATCATATGTGAAACAAAAGATAAATTTTAGTTTAACCAAAGCAACTATTCACCCCCCCCCCCAAGAAGAGATGGTGGACAATGCATTCACAGTTCACAGGCGAAGAATAGGCCCTGTTTAGTGACTAGATGATTATGGGCCTTCATTTTTAATGTTTTTGGTTGGAATAGTGATGGGGACATCTACGTATACCAGCGGCGTAGACGCAAGACCCAGCCACATGTGCATTCTATTTGGCTGGAGGAGAGAATCTCACAAAGGAAAGCTATAAGAAAGAAGAAGGAAGAAGGAAAGAGAGGGAGTCGAACCAGCCTTCCCAGCGCTGGGTTCGACCCCCCCTTTCCTCCCAATCGGATCTTTGTGGCCCCCACCAGATTTTGTTTTATTTTAGTAATTTATTTTAGTTCATCTTATTATTTAACTGTTTTGAATAATTAGGAAACTAGGTATTTCTTTTTATTGGTCTATTAGGTAATTTCTTATTTCAGAGATTGTGTTCCTAAATAACTCTTTTTTTATTTTTGGTAATTTTTTTCTTTATATGTGTAAGGCCATTGGCCATCTCTTTTTAATTAATGAAGATTATTGAAAGCCAACGACAGCCCCCAAACCCCATGACTTCTCTCTCTCTCGCTGCCCTCCTCCCTCTTCTCGTTTCTCACTATCGCCCCTCTCCTCTCTCGCTAATCTCTCCTTTCATCTCTCTCTTTCGCTGCCTCTTTCCCCCTCGACTGCTGCTGCACTGTTGCAGCCATTGCTCGCAATAACTGAAGACCATCTCCATCGAATAGACCCCACCTGGGTTACTGCTGAACTCCTTATCAACAAACTGGGCTGCTGCTGAGCACTACATCTTCAAGCTGGAATTTTCTCCTTCATCAAATAAGGTGGACTGCACCTCTGTTTTGGAGGACTTCGACCTCTTCTTTTCTCCTCAGATTCGGACAGCGTTAAGGTAAGTAAATCCCCCCCCCATTCTACTTCCATTGACTGTTTACTACCTCCCAGTTATTCCCACTAAAGTCTGAATTAGTCTCTGTTTCTAGCCATTATTATTTTCTGCTGCCCTTTAAAAATACCCTGCTGAGTCTAAAATCTGCTACTGTTGCTCATATATCTCTGTCCTACTGGGCTTACATGCTGCTGCTGTTTACGTACTTAATTTTTTGTGATTAAGAATTCTGCTGATCTCTTTAGTGGTTGAATGATTTGAGGAAAAGCATGAAACCTACTCTTTGGATTCTTGAACTGATTTGTGACTATCTACATTATGTTGCCATGTTTCCTTTCCCATGTTTCCCGCTTGAGGTTTATGTGGTTTAATTGTTTTCCGCCTAGATTAGTATTGGCTGTTGTTGCATTGCTTACTATTTCAAATACATATGCATGCTGGTCATGGTATTGTGCTGCCCCTTCAATCCCAATCCCAGCCTAGGTTAGAGTGAGTCAATATCATCCACTTGAATAGCACTTGTAGGAAGACATGTTGTCTAGGTTCCCTCCTACATCAAATAGGCACAATCATAAAGCCCAAAAACATAGTCCAAGGGGTATGCACGAATTTTAGTTTGATTGTTGTCCTAGTAGCGTTAGGAGTTTGAGAGTTTAATGGTTGTTTGGTCCTAGTTCCATTAGGATTTATGAAGTTGAGGTTAGTTTTTAATTCCTGGTCAGTTTAGTAGGAGTAAAAACAATTTCTTATTTTTTGGTCAAATACATAGTGGTTTGGGTTGTATTAGAATTAGGAAAGTTCCAATTGTATTAGTAATAGACTTTGAGAATTCTATGCACACATATGTACCCTGCCCCCTGGCCAGGTTCAAGATCTTGTGAATTATTTCACTTTCGATAGAGGACGAAACAGAACTCCATGCAACGATACAGGTTTCCCAAGTTTGAAATGTCGAAATTTCATTTTCGATGCGTGTGTTATAGATTAAAATTTTCAATCAAAATGGATCAAAAATTCGACCAATTGCATTGGTTTCATTGGTTTTGAGAATAAGAGGAGAAAATTGCCAGAAAACCCCAGACTTTCGGATTTTTTTCCAAATTACCTCCATTTCTTTTGTGGAACAAAGTGTTGGGGTCTACTACAAAGCATCTACATCGATGATTTGCCAGATTTGTATAAGACACAAACTTTGAGGTATACCCCTTTTCTCCAAATTTAATTTTACAAAAATTAAGGTAAATATTTTGTGGATGGAAGGGCTTCAATTTTTTATATGTTAAACACCGTAGGCCGCTCAACGACTTCATAGAGTTAGATTTAATTTCCTTTTTTTATGGTTAACTAAATTGATTTAATAGGATTAATACACATTGGTTGGTGCTCAATTTTTTGTATGTTAGACATCATTGGCCAATCAACAGCTTCACCATATCGCTTTTATTTTTCTACAAAAAAAAGTTTTTTAAAGGCCATTTTTTGTGAATAAAGAATTCATTACCAAAGAGAAAAGCGGAAAATACAATGGGCCCTGAAAGAGGAAAAGGAAACAAAGAGCAACCAAACAACACATCACCATCCCATCAAGGGGTGGGATCAATGGGCTGTAAGAGAGAGAGGGGCAAACCCTAGCACACAACAATGAGCTTGTTCCCTCATTGTTCCTTGGGGATTGGGGAATCCCTTACAGAATGATACCGAAGCATGGATAGCTTAGAGCTAACAACAAAATAGATGGCATTCCAAATCTTATCAAAGGACCCGAAGTTGGATGTCCATCTGCGAAGATTGCATTCCATCCAAATATGGTTGATGGTGGCGCCGAAAGCAAATTGTACCACAAAAAGAGTTCTATGTAGATGTCCTATGCACCGAAATCCACTCTCTCATGAGGGGGAGGACCCTTCTACTGTTAGGCCAACAACTTCTAAGGACTCTCTTCCAAATTGAGGAGAAGGGACAAGCGAAGAAGAGGTGGTTGGCGTCTTCAACACCATTCTAGCATAAGCAGCCAACGAAGAGGGGGGGGGAACCTGGATCTGGTGCTGAATTATCAAAGGTCTATAACTCTTCCAAAAATCGCAAAGCATCTATTCTGGCACATGGATAGATGATAGGTCCATTCCAAAGAGTCGGATAGACAGGACATGGTCTAGATTAGCCACATGTCAAATTTCAGAGTCTAAACAAATCAAATACCACCTTTTGTATTTGCATACATCTCGTGTATGTCCATGCATGTGTACCAATATTCTACACATTATTGTTAGAGTCTATGTTTATGTAATAGGTGTCTTTTGTCTTATATCTTTTTCTGTTATTTTCCTACCAGTTCCTTGTTTAATTTACCTTCTCGCAATTTTTGGTTGTCAGTGCTTTGTCCATAATCTTCATCCTAGCCTTGATAAATGGTCTCCTTAGGCTACTAAATGTGTTTTTCTTAGTTACTCCTAAACCCAAAAGAGCAACTGGTGTTTTGATCCTCTTACTCGTCAGCCTTATGTTAGTGTTGACATTACATTTTTTGATAATACACCCTATTTTGGTGCCTCTAATTCTGATTTGGGTCCTATCTCTCCTACTCCCCTACCTATTCCTCAGCTCATTCCTCTTGAGGTTTCGGATCCCAAGCCTACAGAAGTGCCCTTACAGTTAAACTTTGGGTTTCGGTCATTGTGGGACAGTGAGCTAGAAAACTTTAAGACTGGACAATAACAAGATTCAATCTGGCAGAGGATAGGCACTGACTCGTCAGAATTGCCTTTTAATTGCTCAAACTGCTAGATGTTAGCTTCAAGACTATTTAAATCAAAAAAGAGTAGCAACTGTAGAGCATGACATGTTATTTTGGTCCAAGCTCAACATATAACTCCCAAACCGGTGCGAACTCCATTACAGCTAATGCTATTGCTCAATACTTTACTCCCAAACCAGTTTTAACTCCATTATAGCTAGTGCTATTGCTTGATTATTCATGGCTGAGCAGTTAGAAGCTGATTTTCATCACACCAGCAGCATGAGATCAACAATCATCGCATAGCATTAGCTGTAATAAAAAGAAACGTCCTAGATCATCTGCCAGCCTAATTATCATCAAACAAATATCAAGGTTAGGTCTCAAAATTTTTCTTGTCATGTGAAATCACTAATAAAGAAAGTTCAAGAAAATCAATGTAAGACAAATGTTTGTCAGCACAAGTGCTGATAAATTTGTTTACTAAATCACGACAACCATGTAGTCACATTTGTTTTTCTATTTCTCTCGCCCTCCCCCCAATCAAATGTGTTAGTGTGACAGTTATTCTATGATGCCTTTTTCCTTTTCTTGTTCTTTCCAACAAATGTAGGCCATGATACTTCTAGTAGCAGATGTTGATACAAATTTATCTGAATAATTTTGAGAAAAAAGTGATATGATGAGTGTCGTATGAGTACTTATGACCATATCTTTGGATAGTAACAAATAAGTATTAAAACATTTCTGCATCACATAAATTTCCAGTATCTTGAAGCACTATTTCAAACATGGAATTTCTCTAGTTATTGAAAAGGCTGAAGTTGTGGAGAAAATGAGTTACCTCTATGTCCAACTGGATTGATTGTACTGTACAGAATAAGTTTCACTTTATCAGAACTCATCGATGCTCGAAGGTAATTTATAAAATCCGACCAATTCCCACCTATCCCTATGTCATCTTTCTGTATGGTTACAAAGAAGACCAAATGAAAATGAAAGAACTTGTTCATCAGCTCTTGCATGATGGTAATAAGAAAGTATACATCGCCAATTTACAGTTAGCTAAAGTCTACAGCCAGATAGGGGTACAAGCAGGCCAGGCCTGAGTTGGAGAATTGATAAATTTTGGACCAAAGTACGCCCAAGCCTGGCGCAGCTCAGTTCATTTTAGTTTGAAATTCAGCACATATGAACTGAGCTGGGCCAGGATTGGGCTTAATTTGGTCCAAAATTTATCCATTCTCCAACTCAGGCCTGGCCTGCTTGTACCCCTATCTCTGTGTGTGTGTGTGTGTGTGTGTGTGTGTGCGTGTGTGTGTATGTGATGTAATCTTCCAATTTGCAGCTGACAAGAAACATTATAACTTAAGAAAATAAAGAACCACACATCTAGTCAATCCAACCCTACAGAGAGCAAAACACACACCCACCAATGGAAACAGAAATGAAATAAAAATGAAAAATATGAAAAAAAAAAAAAAAAAACTCAAAAACGGCATCTCTACAATTTCCAAAGTGTCCCGCAAGTGGATCTTAATTCTTGGGACTCACAAAAAGTAAATAAAAATAACAAAAGAGCTGCCCGTCTCACGATTGCTAGCATGGTTGAAAATTTAAGCAAAACTTCCCACATTTAGGGGTGCAAAGATAGAACTCAAGGAAATACAATATTCCCGATCAACAAACGATTGGTATGACAACTTAAGCCATGACATGATAGAATCTATGACTACAAATAACTCTGTCATATTGTTGGAGAGGACACAACATGCTAGATTATCCTTTTGGTTTATCATCAGGTAAAAAAATTTCAGGTTTGCCATGAAGTAAAATTTATCAAGGTGACAATGAATCATATCTTCTTGGCTAATACAAGTCCCCACTCCACTGATAAAAACAACAACAACAACAATCAGCTTTATTCAAGGTCATACTTGATACAAGGCCTAAGCTATGCATGTCCTTCCTCACCACTTCTCCTATGGTCATTTTAGGTCTGCACTTGGCTCTTTTAATTCCTTCAATCTGAATCAAACCACTCCCTGCTATTGGAAAATCCAAAAGGGCTCCGTCGAACATGGCCATACCAACCCTCAAATGACTTTCTAGTAGCTTATCATGTATTGGAGCTACTCCCAAATAAGCTTTAATATAATAATTCCTTATTTTATTTCACCACAGACCCATCTCAACATCCTTATCACTACTACACTAATCTTTTTTAAGTGAAGAAGTGCACATGTTTTAACAATCCCTAAATCTTTTTCAGAACCATTCGTATTTCTTTTCACCCCTTTAACATCAAAACAATCCGTAAATCTTTTTCAGAAACATCCGGATTTCTTTTCACCTATTTAACTTCAATAGATTTTTCCATTAATTTGAAACATTCTTTTCCTGAAATTTCCACAACTCCTCTGTGGTCCGAGAGTTCTAAAACATATGCAGCAAAAAATCCGAGAATAAAATGTAAAGTAAGAAGCCGAATTCAGGAACGGGAAGAAGAGCTCACCAAATCTTCTAGCTGTGTTAGGGAACGAATGCACTCGAAAGTATAGGAGTGAAAGTCGGTCACATGGATTCTGATAGAAGTAGCCTCAAATACATGAACATGAAACATAAATGGAAGCAGATCAACAGAACATGGTTTCTCCCACTCCGCATTCACTTTCCCAAAAATGGGTTCAAACTCCTCCAAACTCCTTGCCATTTCAGAGCTTTCACTTGCAGAAAACACAAACACAAGCGGAGCACTCTTATTTCTCTCAGGAAGTCAAATGGGCTATAGGGTGCTTAGACCTTAAAGGGCTGCCGCTATCTTAGTAGGACAGAGAAAGAAATTGAAAGAGGGCCCCTGATTCTCTGCCATTCCAGGAGCATGACAGGCACGTATATGAGCAAGAGAGAAACAAAACTGGAAGGACCAATTGGCATATTTGAGAGAGGTAACGGACAACTGTTGGGAGTACCTTGGCGACTCCGACCCTCTGTCACTCTGATTCTGGTCTGGTTTCCGTTACTTTCCTTTCTTGGGGCTTTCTTCTGTGCGGAGGAAGAGTGCCCAAACCATCAACCGAAAAAAGATGCATCCTTCCTCCCCTGACTCTCTCTTTTCCTCCCTGACGTGGGCCCTCTTTGTAGACAATGTGGCACAGTTCCGTGCATCCGTTTGTTTGGTGATTCACACATTCCATGCGAGCCTTCTGTTTTTTATTTTTTCTTGGTGTCAAGGTGGGGCCACCACTATGATGCCATGATCGCCACTAACACGACCCTCGGGCCAAGCAAGGCATAAACGAGGGCGGATCAAGTTCAACTAACAACAACGTATGAAAACGATTGTGGTTCATAAATTTAGATCAATTTTTTCCCTCTTCATTTAATAAATTTTAAATTCAGATCAAAGACATATCAGAATATTCTCGTACATAAATCTGATCCGTTTATCAAATCGATGGATCAATAAGTCGATTGTCCACTTGTGGAGGAATGAATTTGAAATTAAAATTATAATCAAAACCAGAATCAGAATCAGAATCAGAATCGATCCGTCGAATCTGAAACCCATTGATTCAATCTCGAAAACTCCAGATTGAACCAAAGACGAAATCAGATCGGTCACGGCCAATTTCAATTCAAATCGACTGGTTCAATTGATAATATGAAATTCATTTTTTCCTGTCTAAAAAAAAAAGAAAGAAAGAAAGATAAAAACATAGAATATGGGCGTAGGATATAGTGTTGGTTAAAAGTGCTATGCCAACACCTCCTCTCTCAATCTCTCTCAGCCTGCTTTACTGATAAATGTAATTCCTGACCTGATTGATGGCTTCTCTATACTTAGTCATGAGAACCCACCCTAAACCTTTAATTGATTAGGAAAGGTAAAAGTTTCTATCCATGGACTTATGGACCCATGAATATATAAATATGCACACTGGCATACATAATGTGCCACGAGGAAAAGGTGATTCAATTATTCTGATGGTTGGATATGGAAGACTAATATAGACTGACCACATGTAAAATTTTAGCGTAAAATTTTAGCATAAAATTTAATCAAATACCCTCTTGTGTGTTGATATGTATCATCGTGTATGACCATGCATATATATTTATATCACGCTACTAGATCTCTCTTTGAGTTTTCAATGCTTTTTTCATCAATTGTCAAAACTTTATTTTGGACAAAAACTTTATATGTGGATGGAGGACCTTGATGTTTGAGGTGTACTATTCACATAATATTTAATTGTCGGTCTAAGGCTCAAGCACCTATTGTTGCACTAAAACCAATTGGTTTAGATTTAGTGAAGGAGCTACCTTATTGCCTTAAGCAAGTTAGGTGGTCAATCCGAAGCCGATCACGAGGAGGTGATGTGTTTTAATCGATAACAATTTTCCCTTCCATGTTTGTAGATTTACCCAAACCTTCAACCATGGCTTTGATGCCACTTATTGATGGTTGGTCTAAGACTTGTGCACTTAGCAATTTATGTTGCATTAAAAACAAATGGCATTAGTGAGGGATTACCTTATTGCCTTTAGATTAGGCGGTTAGTCCCCAAGTCATGAGAAAACATTGGTTTTTAATTGCTAATAATCTCAACCCATCCAATTCGCCACATGAGAGAAAGCATATGTCATGTTGATAGAAAAAGAGAGGGAAAGTTTCTTATGGCCGATCCACCCATGAAAGCTTCATGCATTGACCATCTAATGTGCCGCATGGAAGGATGATTTGGTAAATCCAATAGTCAAATAGGAAACAAACTTCTAGATTTGCCACATGCCAATTTTCATAACAAAACTCAATCATTATCCTTAATGTATTTGGCCTCTTTCCCTTATACTTTTGGTCATCCGTTTGTTTTCAAAATGTAGTAAGTAATCAAAATGTATATTGCGATTTGGCCAACTCTAATTGGGTTCAAATTTGGCAAGTATTTAAGAGACTATTGGATTTATCTATTCATACATAAACTTTGGGCCATAACCGATCTGCCATACGTGAAAACTAGGTCCAACCACCTAAGTAGGGGTTGCAATAGCTATCGCCTTCAGAATAATTTCCCTTCCCACTGGTGAGAGCATTTTTTTTCCTTTTACCCTGCAATCTTGTTGAGTGTCCTGCTTTTTTATCTCCTGAAAGTATGTTTTCTTGTCCTTCATAAACTCAATAGGCAGACCCAAGTACTTCCCTGGAGCAAGAAGGCCTTCCACCCCAACAATCCTAGCAAAAAATATAGTCTCATAAGATAATTTGTATTGAAGAAGACTAAAGACTTCAAAATGTTGATTGCTTGGTCAAATGCTTCATAATAGAAATTCAGTATGCCATTTTATTGACGGAGTGAGCTATGGGTCGGATTTAAGAAGAATATGCAAACATCCACAAACAAAGAATGGGTAATTGGGGACTATTTCTTCGATCTGTAATGTCATGTATATTGTTATGGGAAGCAACGGCCGAGATTAAAAATGTTAGACAATTGGAGCAAGTGATGAATAAGCTAGGGAAAAGTGTAAATGAGCATTTTGGACCCTATTAATAAGGAAAGAGCAGACGGTGCTTACACATTGGTGAATAAGTTGAACCCACTTTCCATAAAAGACCTAGCTCTAAAAGAGTTCGTGTGATAAAATCCCACAGTCCAGTGCTTTTTTTATATCCAGCTTTAAAGTAGCTAAGACTCTCAACACTATTTTACGTTTCAAATGATGGAAAATTTCATGAACAATTTCAACTTAAAAAAAAAATTAAAAAAAAATTCATGAGCAATGACCTCATCTGATCACCTTATTATATATGATGAATGGGTACGTAAGCTTTTTTTTTTTTTGGTAAAGGTATGGAAAATTTCATGAACAATTTCTTATTAAAAAAAAAAATGGTAAGTTTAGCTTGTATACTAAATATTTTTTTTTATCTTCAAACTGAACACTTTACCTAAATAAATAAATAAGCAATAATGTACATTTCAAAATATTTTAATTACCCATATCAAGTGTCACTATTTAAAATATATCTAACCTCCTTTTATTTTAGCATTAGATAACCTTCTCTCGCACACACAAACAACTTCACACCATCAATAACAACTCATCATATACATGTATTTGGAATTGTTTATGAATATTTGTAAACTATCTTATAACTAATAAATCTATTAACTAGTATAAGATAACAATCACAATTGATAATAAATTAGGAGAGAAGCATGACTCAACTTATTATTTATGTGCTCATAAACAATAAATTTTAAGGGATTATTGTATATATAATCAACTTTATTGAATCTAATTAGGATCTAAACTATGCTTTAGTTTATAAGAATTCAGTTTCATTTTTGAACCTTCATTTTTATATGATTGTATCCTTCGAATGTTACATTGAAATTTTGATTTTTATAGACGATCCATCAATTGAAAACATTTCTTTAAACTAAAATGACAAGCAGAGTTAAGCAGAGTTATTTATAGGGTAGACCATTTACACGTTTTCCTTAAACTCAAAATTTGCTTTCAAAATATGCTCATTATTATTTCATCCATGGAAAGGCGAAACTTTCATCCTTTCATTTGCAATGGTTTATTGGGGCATTATTTGCATATCATTAATGGTCTAAGCCCCAAAAATTAAAATCGTGTTATCCTATTTTGAAAATTCTTCTATAGAGTACAAATTATATTCAGTCTTGGTTTATCCAAATTTTTTTCTTAATAAGCTCAGAATAGGTGTGGTAATTAGGGAGGATCTTTTTACCCAAAAAAAGAACGACAAGATCTTTTTATATCTACTACTATTCTAGATCAGATCAGATTAATACAGCCAAGCCCATTTAGTTGGGATAAGGTTATGGTTGTTGTTATTGATATTAAAAAAAAAAAAAAAAAGAATCAGTTTTAGATTTATATTACATCACACAATTGGTGTTATTCCAACTTAGTCCCAGTCCCAGATTAGTGATGCCTCATATATGGTATGAGGTTCAACCAAAAAAATGGTGTCAGTATTTTATTGCTTGTAAAACCTCAATATCCATGGGCTTATTCCCTAAACAGCAATTGGTACATAAACTATGCCCAATCATTTAACATGGATTTTCATAATCGCTTTGCATAAGAAAAGGATATGCATATTTCAAATTTCACCAAAGAAGAAAAAAAAGATATGTTTTAAGACGCTCAAATTTGCATTGTTTCTTTGTTAACGTGAACGAAGTGTATTATGTGGGTATTTTTTAAGATATATTAAAATTCTATAACGCGATGTGAACCCTAGGATGATGGACGAACCATCCTCAATGGGTTTTGAAAAATAGATTAAACTGGAACCTTTATTGGCAAATGTGCGTGGTTCGATTTGGTTCACCCATGAATATAATTTACATTAGTGGTTCAACTTACAACTTGGGTTTCGCCGACCTTTCCAAGCCTGCCTATCTCATTCATGACCCAACTCACGGAGAGAACAAAGTAGACGTGTCAAATTTGGACTTTTTAGTAATGTTAGTTTACATATAGTCTTTGGACTTCTCACATAACGCGTTCCCAACGGCATCACAAATAGAAAATCTCTCTATGTTCACAATTGACAAGTCGAATAAAAAAAAAACGGTACAAGTGGAGAAGAAAATAAAACAAAGGCAGGGGAGACGAAAGGCCTAAGCGAACGAACAAGCAAGGAAAGAATCGAAAGTCAATTTTGGGAATTTCGATTTCCGATTACGTTTTCCTCTGTTTTTAAGGTTTTCGAAGTTTCTTCCTTTACAGTTTGACATACATAGCCTTAGCTTACTTTCCCGTCTACCAACAGAATACACACATTTCTATGCAATACATCTCAACCAGAAAAGCATAATCAACTACCTCCAAACCCTTTATCAACTTTTCCCCTCTTTCTCTCGGGCACAATTCATCGACAGGTAAGCTATGTAAAATCTGATCTTTCTCTTCTAGATTTTCGCCTCTGGTTTTATGTATGTGTTCTGGGTTTTCTATTTTTGGTTATATATCACATCGAATTCGAACAAATTTTGTTTTTTGTTTGGGTATTTTTATGATTGTACCATAATATTAATATCAGAAACAGGAAGACAGTTGGGTTTGTTGCTTTGACTTTTTAAGTCTGTTTGATGATTTCGTGCCTGTTTTACTGTTTAATATCTTATGGGTTCTTGATGTTATGCTTTTTGATTGTGACTTTCTTTGAGTTCCTACTGATGAATTGTGGTGGTAAAAGTGTCATCCTGGAGAAATGGTTGCAGATTCAATTAGTTGCAATCCTCTTGTAATGTCTGATGTATTTTAATTAGCCTTTTGTTTGAAATAGGTATTGATTTCAGATTATTGCCAATTCTGTTATATTTGATATTTTTTCTTGAGGATGGAAAATCTGGGAAAGTTTTTTTGGCTTAGTATGATGTTGCAATTTATTAGAGCCTGAAGTGTTCTGATTGAAAATTGGCTATTATTTGTGGTTTTTTTTTTTTTTTTTTTTTTGCTTTTAGGGGGTATCCGTAGGTGGCCAGAGTCGGAGGAGAGGGAGCAGGCATGGCTAATAATGCTGCAGCATGTGTTGATAGGGCGACCAGTGATATGCTGATTGGTCCAGACTGGGCATTAAACATAGAGTTATGTGACATTATTAACATGGACCCTGGGTATGATTCTTCCACTCTATTTTTTCTTTC
Organism: Macadamia integrifolia; assembly: GCF_013358625.1. Classification (NCBI taxonomy): domain Eukaryota; kingdom Viridiplantae; phylum Streptophyta; class Magnoliopsida; order Proteales; family Proteaceae; genus Macadamia; species Macadamia integrifolia. The sequence continues at coordinate 14,698,763 of NC_056566.1, forward strand.
GGTGGGTTTGTTATGCAACGGTTTACTTCTCACTTTTAGTTTCTCTTTGTTGCTGCCTGCAATTCCTCTTATTTAACTAACAACATTCTTACCGAAATGCCTGTCCTCCTGGCCAAAGTCGTGTCCATTACTTGCTTAAGTTGAATCTTTCAGCAATACTTTTAACTTCTTGTTATTCCTTTTCTTGCCTCCTTTCTATCTGTATTCCCTATCTCCCCTGATGAACATCGGAATATCTGTTGTTATAGGATATACTCATAAAAGGAGTCCCATGTACATTAGTGGTCTTTCTACACATTTTGGCCTGTCATGACTTCATATGCATCACCTAAAGTTTGATAGAAGATTAGGGTCCAAGCTGGTGTAGTTGCATCAGACTATGATTTTCCCATATGGAGGCCTGGGCACAAGTTTGGGAGGCCCTCAAGGTGTTGGTGGTAGTCCAATGGGCTGAAATCAAGCTTTGGGTATTTTTGTTATAGGTTGGGTCTTTTATTTTCTTGGGTTGAATTGAATAATCCTAATTTATAAGCATATGGGTAAAGTTGGTACGCCACTTAGTGTCTTAAGTTAGGTGTTTGAGTTAGATTAGGATACTTAATAGCTTTTAAGAGCTCTATTTTGAGTCTATTCAGTTGGGTCAGTGCATGTGAGTGATTATGAGTCCTTTTATTGGTTAGTTTTGGAAATTTAAAAGGTTATATATTTATGCACTGCCCTTATCAATTGGACAAGATTGATTAAAGGAATTTAGACTTTTCTCAAGAGTTTTGGCACTTTTGAGTGGTGCATACAGGATTGGTATTCTAGATCTTATTTCTTCTATTCTTCTTACTATGGTTTTGGCCTTTCTACAACCAAGTGATATCTCTCTACTGCTGTTCATCATATTCTTCTTCTCTTTCTTCCTGATTCTCTTGGTTTCTCTCATCTCTCATCTATTCTGTACATCATACTCATAATTCTGTTTGTATTGCTGCTAATCTTCGATTCCTAAAATTTGAAATTCCGGTTGATACTTGATATTTCTGTTCTAGTTCTCTTATTAGTTTTCCTAGTAGCAATGTTTAAGATCTCGATCTCGCCCCTAATCTTGCTAAATAAAAAACGAGAGATCTGGCAAGATCTTGTAATTTTCCCGGTCGACTCGTTGGTTAGTCTCGGTGTCCATATGGTGTTTTTAGCCCTTGAAACTTGTCAGTTACCCTATTTTAGGCCTTCTAAACATAGTGAAAACATCAGTTTTTTAAAATTCAAACCCAAAATGGTAGTTTGACTTCGTACCTTATGTAAGTAGTCTTCGGGCCCTTCACCCTAGGCGATTCCACAGTAAAAACAAACAACTCTTGACCATGTTTCTATGAAAAAATGATTTTGAGAAGTTATTTTTACCTAAAACTGCTCTTGAGAAGAAAAGGATATCCAAAGGTTGATGATGAAGTGATAATCTCCAATCTCAAAGTGTTGAAGTTGTTAATCTACACTGTAGAGGAGAAATTTGGCAAGAAAATCCACTAATACTTCACTTTTTCTTCACAGCAGGGCGAGATAGGCAAGATAGGCGAGATATGTCGAGTTGGGTCGAGTTGAGGGTCGAAATTATGTATATACCCCATGTGATTTGGTCTCAAGCTGAGTTGAGACCGAGATATTCGACCGAGATAGTGGACTTTTTACATATCGCCTTTCATCTCATCTTGCCATTTTCAAATAGCGAGATAATAGCGAGATCTTGCAGACTTCTTAAACCATGCCTAGTGGCACTTGGACTAATCCACAACTCCTTGATCTGTTATTAGAATTCTATTGAGTTTTGTAGGTCTTTCCTGTAACCAGAGTAGGATACTCGATCAGGTTTCTACCTTGTTCTGATATCTTAGGCCAGAGTTATAAATTTTCTCCTATTTCTGGGCTATATTCTCTGTTTCTGCGATCCTGTGTGTACTAGTCTCTTGCTGGATTTTTATGATTCGGGATTAGTTTACGTTACACGATTTTCCTGATTTCATCCCCCCCTTTTGTGATTTATTTGCATGCCAGTATACGCAGTGTCTCATCTTGCACGATCTTTTGGCAGTAAAAAATATTTAGTGGAGAATTGACCTTTAGATTCAAAGCTCCAAACCCTAAGCTCAATCATTTTGGAGACATGCCTCTGTAGGGTATTGATCGGTAGAGACAAATCTCTGTATTTGAAGTCTCTGATGCCCCTGTGAATTCTCAAGACCTTGAACCCAAATCATACCCTTATGCAGTCTGTGTGGGAATATAAAGAGTAAAGGTATCGACATATCCTTTGCTCTGTATCACAATGCATCTGCCCTATAATGTCCAGCTGTAGAACTGTTGAATGTTGGCTTCTGTAAAGGGTGTTGCATATATGATTCACCAATTGTGATTTTTGAACTAAAAAGGTCAACATTGATTCCTTTGCGCACATAATTCACTTCTTTACCTGATGTTCAACCAAAATGAATGACATCATGCAGTTTGAGTATGTTTTATACTGCTATCACTTCTGACCTTAAATATGTTGTTTGATTGTTTGCTTGTTTGAGTATACGTCCCTTGAGTAATATCTTGTGAACCATCCTATACACATACCTTCAAATCTCTGACTTTTGGCAGTATCTTGAGGTGTTTGATTTTATTAGACTTCTCATCTGTTATTTAGAGTTCAGCTTCATTATAGTTCCACTCTTGTTTCATTTTTTTCCCATTTTCTGGGTAATTTTTGCCCTGTTTACTTTTTGTACCCATCTTCACAACTTTTGTACATATTGTTTTCTTTCTTTTCACATTTTTTTTTTTTTGCAATAAAGCAGGTTTGGTATTTGCATTACATTCATTTTGCATTTTGTTGCCTGATTTCACTTTGAATTGGTTCAAACTACAGGCAAGCAAAGGATGCGCTGAAGCTGCTTAAGAAACGGCTAGGGAGTAAAAATCCCAAAATACAACTTCTTGCGTTATTTGTGAGTAATTTGCATTTTGTCCCTGTAGAGAAGATTTATTGCTGTGTGATTCAACTCTCAAATGTTTTACTCACAAATAGTTTAGAAGGTCAGGATATCATTGGCTATTTACTTGTTGCATTATATTAAAAGAATAAATGCTTCAATTTCCATTCGGGAAATATGGTTGCTAGTGGCTTAAGCAAGAAACTTCCTTAGATTGTTAAAAATTCAGTAAGGTCGCCAAACTCTAATCCCCAGTCTAACTTCTCCCATTTAACTTGAGCCCCTTGATGAAATATTAGGGGTTTGCTTGACCATTGGGAGGCTAACACAGGTAGCATGGGATTCCTGAGGGATGATATAGGCTGGAAATTACCTACTTTGGAGTTTGGAGTAAAATGATCAAGCACTGGATTTGCAATGGTAATCTGAACTGATTGCCAGGCAGGGGTTAGAATTGAGGGTTGCGGGACACAATAGATTGAACTTCTTGAAAAGGAACCCCAAATGGGGCTCAGTTGGCAAGGACCACCCCTCACAATTAAGACGCCATAAGTTCAGCTCTCCATGTGGCCTACCTATTAAAAAAAAAAATTGAAAAGATGAGTGAGTGGAAGATTTCATTTGGTAGAACCATTTGCTTCATGATATTTGTACCACTTTAGATTTAAGAGTTTCAAGGATTAGTAGCTTATATTTATTTCATATATGAGCAGAGACTGCTGCTTTCTTAGACTTAGGAATTGGAAGTTTTCAAGATCCTAGCTAGATGAGTGCTGATATTGTTCACCAAGTCAACTTTGTGACTTGTGAGTTCACAAGTTGCCACTTTGCAAGTAATTAGTAAGACATCACATTTATTCATGTTATAACGGAACCCTTGCCCTATCTCATTATTCCATTCTCAACCAAAATGAGCATGCTATATGGTTAAAACTGGTGTAAACTTATTATCTTGTTTGTGAAAGCTATCACTAAGTGCTTTGTGAATTGATATGATATCAAGGTATTAAGTACTGATATGTATTGGACACATGCTTTGTTCTTCATTTTCACCAATGTATGCTTTGTTCTTCATTTCATCAAACTGAGACTTCATTTGCTGAGATGAACCAAGAAAGAAGTTGAGAAGAGTATACCAGCAGCCAACGCTGCTACCACAAGAGCCAGTGAAGGGAAAGGATTGCAACTGTGGCCTCTACGACCAGGAATAAGAAGAAATCACAGAGGCAGCACTAGCAGAAGATGACGCCGTTAGTAAAACTCATGGCAGAAGCTGCTGTTAATTGAAGAAGGATGAAGGGGAGCATTATGTACCTGTCTGTTCTTTGACTCCCTGTCTTCTAGTTCCAGTGTTCCACCTACGACTCCTTCAATCTCTCCATCTTCGACATTGGTCGGTCGAGTGATTTCCTCATTATTTTACACCAAGTATTTCTCTATTTACATGTTAATCCTCATATATTGCCATGTAAGAGGAGTCAAAACTTTTTATTTTACACAAAGACTATCAAACTTCATCAAGCATTTATATTTTACATGAAAAACTTCTTAAAATTATAGCGAAGAGTATAGAACTCTATAATTAAAAAGTAGTATAAATGATGCAGGACAGGTTTGGGGAAACCTAGAACAAGTCTTCCTTTGGGATCTATCATACATAAGGAAGGCGGTATAGAGGACGATGTGTCACGTAGGATTAAAGTGGGATGGATGAAGTGGAGAAGTGTGACCGACGTGCCCCCTATAAAAATTAAGGGAAAATTTTATATGACAGCCATATGCCCGAGATGATAATGGTGTGGAATGTTGGGTAGTGAAGAAGTGACGTATTGATAAGCTGTCTGTAACGGAGATGTGAATGTTAAGATGGATATGCGGGAAAACTAAAAGAAAGATAAGGTAAGGAATGAAAGCATTAGAGCGGACTTGGGAGTTGCCCCAATCTATGATAAACTTCAGGGAAGTTGTTTGAGATGGTATGGCCAAGGTCAACGGAGGCCATTGGATGCACTGGTAAGGAGGAGTGATCTGATCCAAATAGAATGATGTAAAGAGCTAGGGGTAGGCCAAAAATGACATAGGAGAAGTGGTGAGGAAAGACATGCACATATTAGGCCTCGCTCCAAGTATGGCATTGAATAGAGCAGATTGGAGGTCCAGGATCCGGGTACTAGACCCCATCTAGCTGTGTTCTACTTCGTCACTATTTTTGTGATTTGTTTCCTGTCACTTACTTTTCCTTTTCCCAGTCCTTGCTTGGATCCATGTAGCCGACCCCATTAAGTTGGGATAAGGCTTTGTTGTTGTTGTTGTTGGAACAAGTCTTCCTTTGCTGTCATGCCGCCTCATGTTTAAGGCTATGATTTAAGACAAAACTGGGAAAACTGGGACTGGTAGAAAAGGAATACGGGAGAGGGAAAGAGAGAGGGCGGTAGCCTATAAGAGAAGAATTAAGGAAGAGAAAGGGGGCTTGGCTTCACACCAACTTGGATTCACTCCAAGGTTTGCAGGGAACAGAGAGAGAAGAAGTAGGGAGAACAAAATCAAGAAAGAGAAGAAGAAGATGGAGAGAGAAACTGAGAGGGAGAGAGAGACACTCATACTGCAAGAGGGGAGCAGTTCCTGTTTTCATTCCTTAATTCTTTATTCCATTGATTGTCCAAATACAACCTTTTAAAACCCAAAATGAAAAAAGAGAAATAACTCTAGGAAAACTACTTTGCCAACAATAACTACTCCCTAATAACTGCATCTCCATGAATAACTTCCTAATGACTCCCTTACAACATTAATACATAATAGTTTGGACACTAAATAAAATAAAAATACAACAACATAAAACAAGATACACATAACTAAATAGAAATATGCATCCACACAAGGGACATCTAGCCAATATGTAGTGATAAGTTTGTGTTCGTTGGCGTCTCCTAGGATATGCCCTAATTCCTTGGATGATGTCCTCATCAATTTGGTTACATATTGTTTGATTGGTAGTGTTTGTATGCTAATAATTATATATCGTTGGCTTGTTTAGTATGTTTATACTTGCATATATACTTAATTCTTATATATATATATATATTTTTTTTTTTTTAAATTTTAACCACACATTTGAATCTCATGTTTTATTGTTCATGTGCTAAGTGACCTTATGATGCCATTCCAAAAGAAAATTGGATACTCTTGACTCATAACATATTTTAGTGATTAGAAATTATTACCTATTTCTTATTTACAAATATATTTTGCTTAAAAATACTAATTTTGCATGTATCCAAGCATATCTTAAGCATATCTAGTGTCTCTTATTATCTCTCCGTTATATTTTCGAGTTGTCTCTGCCCAATACACACTCAATGCTTGACACCTTGATTGATATTAGCACGTCTGAACTCGAGCAGTGATAGCATCAGACTTATGTATTAATTTATGTGAACATTTGAAATGCTTTATGAGGGATTCTAACCCACGGAAGGATCAAACAGATGAGGGAAAAAATGTGGGAATCAAGAAAAAGTTTTGTGGCAATATATAACAGGATCTCTGGGGTGTTAATGAAGATTCGTTCTATGGAAGATTTAGCAACTGGAATTTTTTTTCCCATCCTCTGTTTCCTTTATATGTTTTTTGTGCTTGAATTTTGCATCAACTGAATCATTCACTTGCTAGGTTATAAAAAAATCTAAATTATCACGGATGTATAGGGTGTTTGGCCATTCTTTCTGTAGTTCTGATGCTTGTCTTGGAGATTTTATTTTTCAGGTGCTAGAGACACTCAGCAAAAATTGTGGGGAGAATCTATTTCAGCAGATTGTTGAGCGTGATATTTTACATGAAATGGTCAAAATAGTGAAGAAGAAGGTTTTTTTTTGTATCTTTGCCATTGATTTCTATATTTTCTCTGTTTTCTTTCAATTATTAATTTTTATGTACTGATTTCTTTGAAATTTTCAACCTGCAGCCCGACTTAAATGTGAGAGAAAAGATATTAATCCTAATAGATACTTGGCAAGAAGCTTTTGGGGGACCTGGAGGGAGATATCCCCAGTATTATGCTGCATACCATGAACTGCGGGTGCTTGATTTGACCTTTTCCTCGTTTGCCTTTTGTTAAATTGATATTTAAGATTCAAAATGTCTGCACCAGCTTTCTGTCAATTTTTCTTGTATTCCCCATTGTCGTACTCTGTTCATTGTATTGCTTAATTATCATTATGATTATATTAGGATTTTGGCGCTTACATTTTCTTTTATTCACTGTCTTGATTTGTTGCTATCTTTTCTACAACTATTCATCCCCTTTACAGATTGTAATTTCTGCCTTCTTGCATTTCTGTTGGTTTATTTCGTTGCATATACAATTTTAGTTTCTATCATTGTATGACTGATTGCCTGGTTGCACCGAACCCTATTTATATTATTCTGTGCTCTGATTTGTTGGTAATTTAATGTGTGAAAATGAACAAGTTGCCTTGTCATATTGATGAAGAAAATATATTATTATTGTGATTAGAGTCTAACATTGTAGAAATGGATTTGATCAACAATTGACAGACTGCTGGAGTAGAATTCCCACCCCGAGCAGAGAACAGTGTACCCTTGTTTACTCCACCCCAATCTCAGCCAGTAGTTCATTCTGCTCCAATGTATGATAATGCAGTTGTTGAGGCTTCTCTTCAATCTGATGCATCTGGTCTCAGGTACCATTCCCCTTTGTTTTCTCAGATTATTATACTATTCACAATTCATACGGCTTCTTGTTGCTTTTTCCATTCTTAATCTTTGGTTTTTGGTTGAAGAGTGATGTTCTGCACTAGTATTGCAGTTGGGTAGTTTTCGTCGGCTTGAGTGCCAAGAAAAGCAACATGTTAAGAATTGAACAGTCAACCCATAACCCAACCTGATACGTGCACGGTAGAGAGGGGATGAAATTGGAGAAGAGAGAAAATAGTGAGGAGATAAAATAGGGATATCGCTTAACGGACCAAGCTTGGGGGGCTTGGCTTACGAAGGAACCCTACCTTAATTCAAAGAGTCTTGATTGGGTTCAAAATCTTCTTCTTCATATTATCTTGATGTATTTTGAGGAAATACAAAGTAGTTAAAATGACTAACCCTGCTTAACACATCTAACATAACTAATCCCACTTATTCATAGAGTCCTATGTAACTCCCTTGATGCCACATCAGCCACATCACAATCCATCAGCCAAAGGAGGGAGCTCATGAGATAGAATCCTATGGGAATGCACTTGAGAATTCTTGAGAATTGGTAGGCCCATGCCTACATGGCATCTTCCCCTCGTCACATAACATTCCTTCCCCCTTAAAAATGTCCTTGTCCTCAAGGGCAAGCCAATGTGGTGTGGTGAAGTCGGATATGCGCCCGAACTACCAAGATCACTTTCTAAGTATTGGAATGAAGGGGGCTCCAACTTAACAACCTTTTTGAGGCTAGGATCTTATGGGAAGGGCATATCGAATACAACATTAGGAAGTCCCTTATAGCCACCATCTCCAGGAACCTATCCATTACTGTTTTGGTTAATAGAATGTTCTTCCAAGGGTTGTTGGGTGTCAACCTGTGTATTGAAAAGTTGGTGCATCCACTTTTGCTTGAACATCCATCCTCGGCTGATCGTTACAATTCTAATTTGATCTTCAATCCGTTGAAGATGCTGCTCATTGGCCATGCTTGGCTCTGGCTTCGGGGTGGATGCTCTCAAATTTATGCCGACCACAAAGCTGGTGTTGGTGGGTGTAGTACTCCACTTCTCGAGCAACTCAATGAGTTTGGATTTGGAAAGAATTTGTTGTTGCCTCGAGAGGATTTGTTGCTATCCCTCTTGACATGCACAAACGTCTCCCTCAAGCTTCGCCACCCTTCGATCTATAACCAACTTCGATACCAAATTGATACGTGCACAGTAGGGAGGAGACAAAATCGGAGAAGAGAGAAAATAGGGATATTGCTCAACGAACACCAAGTAATTGTGTTGTCCCTCTTGACTTGCACAAACATCTTGCTATCCCTCTTGGCATGCACAAACATCTTGCTATCCCTCTGGGCTTATGAAGGAAGCCTACTGTAACTCAAAGAGTTTTTGTTGGGTTCAATATCTTCTCCTTCATATTATCTTAAGGTATTTAAGGAAATACAAAGTAGTTAAAATTACTTACCCTACTTAACTCTTCTAACATAACTAATCCTACTCATCTATAGAGTCCTACGGGATCCCATTACTCCCCAACTCCCATACAAAGATGACTAGATAAATAACTGTGACTCCCATGTAACTCCCTTAGTGCCACATCAGCCAGGTCACACTCCATCAGCCAAAGAAGGGAGCTTGTGAGATAGAGTCCTATGGTCATGCGCTTGAGAATTGGTTGGCCCAATGCCTATGTGGCATCTCCCCCTCGTCACATAACACAACCCCTCCCAACTTGAGATGACCAGCCAAAGTGTTAATGCTGCAGGCTAGGGATAGGCGTTGTACGTTTAGCTACTGAGTCATGGTTTTGGTCGGTTGAGCCCAAGTTGTTAGTTGCAACTTGCAAAGAGTAGAAACAAAGAATTCTTGATGTAACAGATGAAAATGACGGTTATGGATGAGATAAGAAACTGGGAGATTTAGGTTGCATTTGGTATCACTTTTGATATTCTGGAGTGCTTTTTCTAAGAGCATTACTTGGTTCTTAAACTAATGAACAGTTTCCGTAGGTGATCCACACAAAATCAACCAAGTGATGATTGTTTTGATTGAGTTTGATTTTGAGAAAACCACTCCATGGTAGTAAAAAATGGTGAGTCACTTGGATCGTTGAAGCTTCAGTTCGTGGCAAGGGTTACAAGCTCATTGCTAACCCCCTCAATGCAATCCAGTCCATTTTATGGCATGATTTCAAATCAAAACCCTTTCTAACCCTTGAAGCTAAGCACTTCAGTACGGGACAAGGGTTATAAGCTTACAACATGAACCGTTGTCTTGTTGGATTTTACATTGCTACCTCTCTCAACAAAATCCACTCCATTTTATGATATTCTCAAATTAAAACCCTTTTTTACCCTTGAAGCTAATTTCTGGGAATAAGACAAAGGTCAGTCAATAGGAGGTTACAAATTCCAAATACACCTGTAGAGGTGTCATTCAGACATTCAGACATTCCCGTATATATATATATATAATATATAGTCTTGTTGTAATCAAGCTCAGTGAAAAAAAAGTTGTAACCTTATTTTTTCCCCTGTTAATATACCTCAATTTTTTTTTTCCAATGAGGGTAAAATCTTGTCATTTCACATGTCTATTTGAGAAGTGCGCAAGACAAGCTCTTGTTAGTGACATAATGATAAAAACCCTTTTTTTATCCTCGACTGAATGAACTTTTGGGTAATAAGACGAGACAAACAAAAGATGGTTTCAACATATAAGTTCACCACTCTATTTGATTCTATGCGTCAAAAGATCATCAAATTAGCATATTTTATTGCAGTTGCATAACATGGATGAAGCTGATATGTTTAGTTGGGAAAAGGCTGAGTTGTTGTTGTTGTTGGCCTGTTGGGTGAACTTGATATGTAGTACTCAATGTATTTTATCAATACCCACCAGAGAAGATTCCAAAGGAAGGGTTTTGGTAGGATCCTATGGGCTCAACTAAGGAACTCATTTTATTCTATGAAAGACATTTATGCCTTTATATAGATTTCTGTCTATGAGACTGTATCGAGAAGTGTATGGACCAACTGACCAAGGAAAACAGATCCAGAGATGGTGCTTAGTTACACTCATGATTGTTAAGTTATTTAATTGTATGTCCTTCAGATGAATTTTACTCCGAAAAGGCATTCATAAATCTTTAGTTTTTTTTTCACGCTAGAGCCAGTCATTAATTGGTGTTTGATTAGAGCCAATATGCTATAGGATCCAAAACAAAGAGTTGTCTCACAGATTACCCGCGTATTGTTTCTATGGTATATTTTCTCATTGGTTCAGTATATGAAGTTGAAAGTTATGGCCTGTGAATTCACAGGGAAAGCCATGGTGGGCCGTGAGCGTAGTGTTAGTGGTGAGGAATATCCTGAGGGTACTTATGAATTTTGAAGTGGTTATGTTTGTCTTAAAATTTTGACCCGTTTTGAAGATTTGACTTGCTTCGACAAATTTTTTGTGGGGACCTGAATGAATTTTTTTTTCCCTAAGGTTTGTAATGGTAGCAAAGGGCTTGGGCTCCCTGCTTCCTGGATGCGACCCGATTTGAAGGAGTATATATTTGTACTATCATCTTGTTGAGCAAGAAAAGTGAGATTTGGGGTTTTTCATTTTAGGTTTTTTGGGCGTGTATTCTTGCCGCGAGTTTGGGTTTTCTTGAGAGATCTCCATTGTACTCTTTCTTCCAACTTAGTGTATCATCTTCTTCTTTGCCCGAGGATGTAGCACATCACATTGGTGTGTGAACCTCGTTAAATATATGTCATCTTGTGTGTAACTGTTTGTTTTCTTCTTTTTCTTGTTGTTCTAACAAAATATCTGGGATATTATTGTTGGTATGCACGTTCTGTTGGAGCAGTGGGTTGGTGGAGGTGGGGATTTTGTGAAGCAGTGCATGATTGATGGTGCAAACTGATTGTGGTTTGAGGATCAAAGAGAACTCTTAGGAGATTTTATTGTTTATCTCTAGGAAATGAACAATTCAGCTTGTTTTCTTTCCTACTTAATAGCTTGAAGTCTTGAAAGTTGAAACTCATAGCCAGAAATGGGAGCAGCAGCCATCTGTTGTCGTGCAAGGCCAAGATGTGGAATGAATGGGAGGGGTTCCAGAAGTTAAGGGCTTAGTTGGGTTACAACTAACCAATGTATGGCCTGATAAATGTGTTATATTTATTCATATCTCAAGTTATCTTGTATGGTTTAGCTGTTGTGTCATGTCTCTCTTTTTGGTAAAATATATTGCTGTCCCTTGACCCTATTCATGTAAGGCCCACGAATTTTCTTTTCCCATCCATTTTTGCCCGGCAAACAAAAGGTGCCTAAGGGCTTTCTGTAGAAAGTAGCTTTGAGCTTTGCAAGGGTTCTTGCAAAAGGAGATTCTGGGGCAAGAATTCTCAACTTCTTATTGCAGGGAGTCCTTTACATGCAGAATTTAGGCAAACTTTTTTCCTGTTTTGTATGTGAGGAGGCAGCTCTGTATCAGATTTAAATGGTTGATCATCTTGTCACTCTAGGTCATTCTCCTACAAAATTTTGTATCTCTGAGTCCTGGTGAGGCCCATTGATGAAAAAGAGAATAGAGGAGGGAGAGAAAAGATGAAGAATGGAGAGACAACTGGACACCTAGAAAATTACCAAATCAAGACAATTTTAATTCATTTTATTCTATAGTTAAGGTAACTAAACTAACTTATCTAACAAAGACTTAACTAATTAGAATTGTTGAAGCCTAAATTTTCAAGATAACTTGGGCCCCACACAATTAATCAAAAGATGACTTTTTAATAACTAAACTAAAGCCAACTACACAAGCTAATGGACCCCATTACTAATTAATTACTATTTTTCGTACCCCTATAGACCCCCCATTTTTGGGCCATATAATTCAATCCAGTATGAATAAAACCTAAAGAATTAAAAGCCAATAGAAAATAGATATTAAAATAGGACCAATATTTGTGCTGGGCCTGCACCTGTGGTCATATGCATTGCCCTTTTGCTTATGGGGTGTAATTTATTTTCCTAAACATGGCATGGATGGGGTGATTCCTGGGGCAGCAATTGATCCTTTTTGTGCTGGAAACCCAGTGCCTCAGGTTCAAAAGAAAAAAAATCTATGGTCTACAACACTGGAGACCATTTACTCTGGAGCTTATTGTGTGAAAGGAACTAGTGTTTGCAAGCTACTAGGTTGCTGCATATGGTCATTTATTTAGCCAAAGAACTTCCCTATATCTAGTCATGAGCCAGGGCTGAGTTTTGTGACCCTTGATTCGGAGATCTTAGATCTGGTTGGAGCTTTATCACCATCACCTGGAGGTGCAGTACTTTGTCGTTTGCGCTTGTCTTTGCTTCGTGGTCTTGTATAGTATGGAAGGGCTTCTTCTTTTCCTGGATTAATTCCATCCCTATCATCCTTTTGTAAATTTTTTACATGATTTTGGGTGCCTTGGCATGTTGTGGATCTTACGAAGCTTGATGAAGGGTTAGCATATGTGAATTTGAAGCAAATAAGGTTTTCAGTCAGGATATACCATTTTTTTATTCTGAAACTATATTTTGTTTTCCCTTTTTAGTGGGACCCTAGTTAACACCCTTATATCTGGGAATGAGGTTTGGCTTCCTGGCCAAGGTCCGCTTGTGCCTGGGCCTGAGCCTAGTATTGCCAGATGATGCTTTTGTCCCTGGTTTTTACTACCTATCGACCTGAGATCCAGGTTTGATTGGGCCACCATCTCGTAGTGAGAGGTCGAAAAATGGGAGTAATATGTGTGTTTGCAGTCGAAGAACTGGATGTGCTTTTTTGGCTTCGTCAGTTTGGTGAGACTGATTCCTTGGGACAAAGGTAACTAGGTAAGTGATTACTCTCCTTGGCCATTTGAAAAGGTAGGGCATCTTGGTGGAAGTTCAAAGATTCATCTTGTGTCCGCAGACTGTTCAGCAGGGCATCTTTTAATTCCCCAGCATCAATGGTTAATGCAGATCATTAGACGGACAGAGAAGAGTAAATGGTTTGGTTTATCGTTGAACCACTTTTTTACCCAAATCATGCCATGTGATTGAGTCCAATTTTGTTTCCAATTCTGTTTTAGAAAACTTATGGGAGTCTTTTTTCTTTTCCTGTTTATATGCATGTAATCGATGGAGATTATTGGAGATTGAATGTTGAATGAGATTTAAGTTGACTTTGCTTATGGTGGTGAGGGTTTGTGAGTTTTGCTGGTTGAGTTGGTCGACGGCCGCTACTTTCCTTTGCTATCTTCCCTTCTAATGTGTTGCCGGTGGACCCCAAAGACCAAACTCGAATGGCTGATGGGCCCACTTAAGAACTTAAATAATTCAGGTCTAAGATTAAGTGGCAAAAACAGTAAATATACTGATGTTTGGAATTGAGTGGCAAAATAGTAAATAGATTAGAGTTCATAGGGGTGGAATGGAATTTCTGTAAATACCCAGAGCTTTCTAATGTTAAATGAGTCAGTCAAGAAGAGTGGCCACAAGTGGGAATTTTGATTTATTGTTCACGGTCAGAACTGGAACTAATAATTAAAGGACAAAGGTATATGGCAGGGTTTAGGTTTATTCACTAGGGGTAAACTAGGAAGGGGAAAGATTCAATGTCAGGCTGTAATAAAGGGAAGAAAGGAAGGGTCATGAATATGGGCTAAGAGAAATTATAGGGTTATTGATAACCCACGATGGTTCTCTTCAACCTTGGGAAGGGGTTACAGGTGGTAGAACCACCAGGAGAGAAGAAGAGTTTGAACAATAAAAATCACTCATGCAAGTTCGATTTGAGCCATGATTTTGGGAGCAGATTCGCGACTCATTCATTTTCGAAACCCAAGTAATAATCCCCTGAAACAGCCCTTGAAGCATAAAAGAAAATTACCTGAAGCTACTGTTGGCGGTAGAACAGAGATCAGACCTGTAACTCAGGTTAGAATCCCAGTTCAGGGAACTAATGGGTCCCAGATTTGGCAACCTGGGTCGCCCTTGGGTATCAGCTCAGTTCCTATAATCTAAGTTGGAAAGATGAAGAATCAGGGGGGGGGGTGGTTCAGTACCCCCTTTGTTGGACTGTAAGATCGCAGGAACAGAACCAGAAAAGAAGAAAGATCAAACAGAAAGAAAGACAGGAGAAGAGGGGAGATAAAGAGATCGCAGGGAAGAAAAAGAAAAAGGGGGGGGGTTGTCTCGCTGGACAAGGAGGAAATAAGAGAGAGAAGAGGGGAGGGAAGAGATCTCATAAAGAAGGAAGGAGGGGGGTTGATGTGAATCAGTCACTTGGGCTTATTTTATTGCAAATAAGCCTTGGGTTGTGTTATGTATGTGTTGGGCCTTTGATCCCATGGGTTTGCTTTGAAATGGACCACTTTAATGGACCTAAAATATGGGTAGAAGGTAGGAAAACGGGATTTAATTCATTAGTTTAATTAGTTGTTATTTAATTCAATAAAGGCCCATTAGGCCGATGGTTGGTTGTAAAGTCCTATATGGACTATTAGTTAGTTAGTCCTACTCCATGTTGGAATCATAAAGTCAAGTCCTAGTCCTATTATGAATTCCTAATTGTAGTAGGGGTGTCTATTATGATTGTAAACTTCCCCTCTATAAAATGAGAGGCATATGTACTGTTATTGGACAGATTGGAATGAAAGAAAGTTTGTAGTCAATTGCTTAGGGCAGCTGGGATAGCTGTGGGTGAGAAGCCCAGGCTAAGATAGCCACCCCCTCTCCCACGATAGCTGTGGGTGAGAAGCCCAGGCTGAGATAGCCACCCCCTCTCCCAAGTTATCTTGTTCTCTTTGTTAGTTTTGAATTCTGTTCTTATTACTGTTATTAAAAGACTTTCAGACCTGTCCGATGAAAGCATCAAGTCTGCCCAGCCAAGTACTTTCATTCAACAAGCTGAAGAAGACCATATGAAGCAAGAATCGATCAGCACCAGTGAAGACTTATATAGAGAGATCGATCTCCATATTTCTCTCCTCTGTTCCCTGTTTAGTCTGTCCTTTTCAGCAGCTGTTCCTAACAGTCTCAGGGACCATTGATCCTCATATCAGGTCTGTCCAGGCAGGACAGCCGGGTCTTAAAGTTCTTGGCCTTTTCTCTCTCCAGAAGCCAGGAATCAAGAATCGGCAGATCTTTCACACCAGCCGGCAGAATCCCTTCATCTTTGGAGGTTTTATCCCTCCCCTACAGGCCTACAATCGACCCTGGTTTCAGCCCCATTTGGAACCTACACAGCCAACGCAGGTAACCTCCAATACCCTAGCCGCATGGCTATTTTATCCCATAGGGTTTTTTTTTTTTGGGTGTAAATTTTGGGATCTATTTTGTTGGGTCTTGTGTGCCTTGTTAAGGCCTTGTTCTATAATCTTTTTAATTGTAATTCCACCATGGAGATTGTTAAGTTTTGGGACTTCACCCATGGGGGTTGTTAAGTTCTGTGGGTCATAAATCTCCACCTTGCAAGGTGCTCTTTTAATTGTATTGTTTGGGGTATAATTTGTGGGGGTTAGTATCTTGTAATCTACCCTTGCATTAGGGGGGGGGAAAAGACTACCACGCAGGCTCAAATCCAACTCATTATTCTTCAATCAATTATCCCATAACTTGGGTTACATGCCTTATTTATAATAAACTAAAATTACAGCTCCCTAATTAAAGTCAAAGACTAAAATAAAAATAAAATCTCCTAGAATCTAGACTAACAGAATTAGAAACAAAGAAAGACTCAAATTGGAAACTCGTTACCTATCTAGGTACTACCTAAAATAAAAGATTACAAGTAAAATAAATTCCTAACATATTCCAATAATCTTGAACCAAATTAGTAACTTTGATCCTAAATTGGATCTGGTTTTTGGTTCGGGTTCGGGTTCTGGAGGCAAGTTTGGGTTGATCCATCATAGCGCTGCTACATCAATTCCCCTGATGTTTAGAAAAACTTGTCCACGAGTTTTATAGAAGGAGAGATTCAGATCCACTCGATCAACATCCTCGATCAATGGCTTAGATGGAGTAAAAATCCAGCACATCTCACCATCAGAGGTCACGATCTCCTTCATCGGCTCATCCAGTTCATCATTAACATCAGCAACCAAGCTTGTTGTAATGGCCTCTAGATGGGCAGCCTTTAAGCACTTCTAGATTAGCTTGGGGAGCTTTCAAGGCTTCTTCATTCCATTGATGAGAGCATGGTTCCCGAGGCGGCGTCGCAGTGTCATGAATAACGTGACCTTGTTGCCCGTCTGGGTTCAGAATGTGTCTCTATGGCAATAAGTCTAGTGGCAATGACCTAGAGGGTAACAACTTGTGCTTCCCTGTTTGTCCTATTAGCAATCAACTCTGCATGGGTAGCTTTGAGCATCTCTTGACTAGCTCTCAAGATTTCTTCATTCTGTTGAAGTAGCCGAGTCCACTGTTCAAATGAGGGGGTGGTGTAAGCAACCATTGGAGTAAAGGAGTTGACAGGAAATTCGCTCTAATACCAGAATTGATTTAGGGTGAATCCTAGGAATTAAAGTCCCTATACAGGTTGACTAGTTTAGCCACACTAACATAGGTTAAACTCAGTTATGGGTTGGGAGTAAAGAACAGAAAAATCATGAGTTATGAGCAAATTTAAAACCAGGAAATTACAGAAGCAATGAGCAATAAAATCCTCAGCATTAGCATCAACTTAACAGAATCCAATTATGCAATATGGGGGTGGGAACATGTAGCAGTAAATTGCCAATGGGGTGCATGCATTTCAAGGTCCCTAGCAGTAGCAGTTACTAGCCCAACCCTTAACTTGCAGTCAATAAGGAAGAACCAATAATATTTTTATGCAGAAATTCATCTAGGGGAAAGTAGCAGCAAACAAAAAGGATTCAGCAGGGGTTGGGGCATGCGACAGAAAGGAGATCCAACGCCTTAAACTTTCTAAGTTTCTCTTCCTCTAGTTTCTCCAGTAATGCCATTCACTCCCTAGCTTTGTTTCAGTTGGCTCTTTGGATCAGCTGCAGAACATCTGTTCTTGCTACAGTAATAGCCCAGGCCTTAAACACATCCTTGGAGATGCTTCTTTGGACAATCGTATCTTGGTTTCTTCGGGATTGTGATTTTCACAGAAATTAGGGCCTGATGCTACCCGAGAGTCTTGAGGCTCTGGTTTGAGCAACAAGTTATCCCCACTTACTGTTAATGAAATTGTAAGAAGGCCATGTTAGGAGGCACTGCAGCCAAAAATAATCATCCCGTTAGCTGTGGAGGTTGGGAAGTCAGAGGATTGAGGAAGAGGCTGATGCACTGAAAAAGAAATAGCAGGTTTCAAGAGGAAAGACATGATTGAAATTCGGTATCAAAGAACTTAAGAGGTGGGGAAGAATTTTGTGCTTCGCAATTTCAGGTGGAGTGGGTAATTGTTCACTTTTTTCAGGAGTGTAATTATTTGTGATCTTTCTGAGGTAAAAGGTGATATTAATCTGGGTGACTGGTAGAAGGAAGGAACTAAGATCAAAATAATTTGTGGCTTGTAGATGAGATCAGTTTTGGAGGGATCGAGTTCCACAATTCATTTTCTGTGGTTTCTGTTGGTGCTGCTGTGGTTTTTGGGAGTTGTTGTGGGTTGGTTGGTTTGTTTTCTTTTTTTGGTGTTTCTTGCTTTGTTCCTGGGGGCTGTAACAGTATGGGTATGGCTTGGAAGGGGGTAAGTCTCTGTTTCCGTTTGTTCTTTGACCCTGATTTTGTCAGCCTTGAGTTGTATTCTTGTTTGTTTCCTGTTTAATTAATTCTCTCTTCTTGTTGCTCAAAATTTACAGTTCACTGTTTCTTTTGCTGCGTTTATTTTTCTTGCATGAGAACAGAATCTTTGTTACATTATCTTCCCTGAATTGCCTTTAATGCAGCTTGGCCGAGATTCAAAATGCTCGTGGACTAGCAGATGTGTTAATGGATATGCTTAATGCGTTGGATCCAAAAAGTCCGGAGGTGCTTGTTTCTTTTAGGTTTTCCTTGAAGAATTTTAGGAGACTATGCTCACTGCATCGAATTTTCTGTTTTAGAGATCCTGATCTACTTGTTTTTCCATTCTTTTGCTAAATTTATTTTCTTTAGAATGCAAGCCTTTTTTGCTTCATCTTATTTTACAGACACTCTCCTATGATCACTTCTTCTACAAAGTTTACTTCTTGGAATCCATTAAATTTCCTGTCAAACTGAAACATATTCACTTTATAGATCTTGTCCTGTCATGTGAGCCTGTGAGCTCTGCCATTCAAAATGTGAATTGTATCCCCCCTCTCGGCATAAAAACTGTTAATGTAATAGAAAGGGGTATCATTTGAAGTCGATGCTTTTATAGAAATTGGCTGTGAGAAAGTTGGCTATTGACAAACCTCTATTTTTGACATGTTAAGAAAAAAAATTGCCATTGTTGTAATCTCCAGATAAAGCAATTACAATGACTTGTTATGTGATATCATTCTCAGGGCTCAAAACATATTTAGAATGTGAGATATTCTCTTAGGATTTAATTCGTTCCTTGAGTAATGGTAATAATATGGCTAATCATCATTTGTGTCTTCTAGAGTTTAGTTTTACCGACTTCTGATTTTGAATCTTCGGTGTAGGGTGTAAAGCAAGATCTAATAGTTGACTTTGTCGACCAGTGCAAGTCTTATCAGAAGCGTGTGATGATTCTAGTTAACAGTACAGCGTATGTAGTTGCTTTAAATATATTGTAGGTTTTTCATTATTCAAAAATGTTAAAGCCTTCAAACTGACTCAGATGGTTGCTTTCATTTCAGAGATGAAGAGCTTCTATGCCAGGGGTTGACATTGAATGATGAACTGCAGCATGTGCTTTGTCGGCATGAGGACATAGTGAAAGGAACCCCTAATGTGGGTGTTGGAGTGACAGAAGCCTCATTCGCACCTCTTGTGAATGTCAGCCATGAGGATGACGAGTCAGAAGATGAATTTGCCCAGCTAGCTCACAGGTGACTTTTTTTTTTTTGTTCTGTGTCCCCTAGTTCAAGTGTCTAAATCTATTTATCACGTTCCAAGTTCACATAGCTTAGATAATCATGCTACTAACCATTGCAGATCTTCAAAAGACAATGCACAGGGGCTGTCTAGGAAACCTGGCAATGGTAAAAATGAACAGAATGTTAACCCACTCCTTCCTCCACCCCCTTCGTCAAAATGGCCAGTTGCTACAGATGCTGGCTTGGTTGATTATCTCAGTGGTGATGCCTCAAAGCCCTCTGTAGTTCCTTTTAATTTGGACAACACACAGACAAGCTCTCTATCTCCGCCCTCGGATGCAAAGGACTCAACCTCATCTTCCAAGTTATCTGGACCACCCAAATATGATGAACCTCTGCAAACTGCAAAGTCTACTGAGAAGCTACCTCCAGCCCCTTGGGATGTCCAGTCTCCGACCCCGCTACCACCCCCACCTGCGAAATATAATCAGAGACAGCAGTTCTTCGAACAACAACACGGTGTGCCATCTGGTGCTTCACCTAATGGTAGTGGATCAGGACTTTCATATGATGGGTTAATCGGACGGACACAGTCTCTTTCCCTTAATCATGGGAAGACAAAATCTCAGGACTCGACCACGTCAACAAAATCAGAGGATGCCCTCTTCAAAGAGTTGGTCGACTTTGCAAAGACCAAGACCTCATCTTCGTCTAAACCAGGTGGTAATAGGTCATATTGAACTTTAGTTGGGAGCTCTGGATTACTCATTAGTATTACCTTGCATGCATGCATATTGGTTCATCTGGCTTTCGTTGAATAAAAGTGGATGGGAGTGGTTGTCTATGTTATTTGATGCAGGTTTTGATATGTTTCTGTGGAGTTTAGTTTTTAAGATTGGTGACACTGGGTTGACTTCCATTTTTGGTTGCCCAGATGTTGCCAAAGAGAGGTGTATTCTTTATTCGAGATGGGAGTGCATGTATATTATAGTGGTTTTGTTCTTATATACTCAGGTTCAGAATATTGTCTCGTCTTTTCTATCCTTCAAGACCCACACCTCACTTGAACTTGTTTGGAAGTGCTCTTATAGCAATTTAAATCTTGTATAGTAAGGTCGGATCTCTGCTTTAAAAATTAGTATATAGTTTTTCTTTTTTTTCTTTTTTTTTGGGTAGAATAGTATATAGTTTTTGATATAGAGGATGACGTTTCACATAGGATTAAGGTGGGATGGATGAAGTGGAGGAGTGCATCTGGAGTCTTATGTGACAAACGCGTCTTGGTAAAACTTAAGGAAAAATTCTATTGGACTGTCGTGCGCCTGGCTATGATGTACGGGTCGGAATGTTGGGCCGTTAAGAAGCAGCACATTGATAAGTTAGGGGTAGCGAAAATGAGAATGTTAAGATGGATGTGCGGGAAAATTAGAAGAGATGAGGTTAGGAATGATCATATAAGAGCAGACCTGAGGGTTGCTTTAATTTCTGACAAGCTTTGAGAATACCGTTTGAGGTGGTTCGGGCATGTTCAACGAAGGCCACCTGATGCACTGGTAAGGAGGAGTGATTTGATTCAGATAGAAGGATTCAAAAGAGCAAGAGATAGACCTAAAATGACCATAGGAGAGGTTGTGAGGAAAAATATGCACAAATTAGGTCTAGTCCCAAGTATGGTTTCGAATAGAGCATATTGGAGGGTTAGGATCCAGGTAGCGGACTTGCTTTAGCTATGTTTTACTTTGTCAGTGGTTATCAATCTGTCTCCATTTAACGCTTTTTATTTTCTCTTCCTTTGGCTTTCATTGGATCTATGTAGACGA
Organism: Macadamia integrifolia; assembly: GCF_013358625.1. Lineage (NCBI taxonomy): Eukaryota > Viridiplantae > Streptophyta > Magnoliopsida > Proteales > Proteaceae > Macadamia > Macadamia integrifolia. The sequence goes on from NC_056566.1 coordinate 14,720,239, forward strand.
CTCCATTAAGTTGGGTCAAGGCTTTTTTTTTGTTGTTGTTGTTGTTGTAAAAGTATATAGTTTTTCTTGACATATAATAAGGTCGGATCCCTGCGCCAAATCGGTTAACAAGAAGCTGGAATTTTGCGTCATCTTTTATTATTCAAGACATAAGTTGGGGACTTGCAAATGAAGTCACAATATAGATTTTGTTAATTGGTTTTGATCTTTTGATTTGGTTTTCATTCTGTTAATGGCAAGGACGAAAGTTGAGTGATAATTTAATGGGTTATTTTTTCCCGTTGTTTGTGGGTGTAATTCTTCATTTTTTCAATGTAACCTTTTGTTAATTTTTAGAAAAAAAAAAAAAAAAAGCGGATATCAATAGGATACATACCAATGCAGTACTTAACTACTTATTATTTTTTAAAAGAAATATATATATATATATATATATATCTATTTATTGTACAAAATGGTCGTTACTTTAAGAAACATATCAGTACTTACCAGTCTTGTTGGAGAAGTGAATTGTAAAATAAATTAATAGTTGAATACCCTAAATATATTGTTTGTATTATATTTTCTATATAATGTCATCTTCATCATTTCATCCGATGAAAAGCGGGGAAAGGAGACAATGTTGAAGAAGAAGGGCAGTCATCCATTGATACGGCTTTCGATGAATGCATGGGTTGAGGAAACGGGTTTGATCGAATTAGTATCGGTTTTGATCAATATAATAAAAAAAAAGTAGTTATTATATTAAAATGAGGGGTATTTTTGTCCAATCAAGGTTGATCTGGATAAAAAACTAAAGGTGGTTTTATTCTCTCTCTTGTTTCGTGTCTTTCTGGTCTTTTTCCAACCACCTACCAGGCTACCAGCTGGACAGGATCTGAATCCCTTAGAGTGCACACTTAGGTGTCCAAGGTGTTTTCAGTCGTTGGCTGTGGCTGATCTCTCTCCCACGTGAGAGAGGATTTGAATGGAAAAAAGTAAAGGTAAAGGAGTTCTACACTACTACATAAGGTAAAGGAGTTCTACACTACTACATCTTTACCTGCATAATTAAAGGTAGGCATATGATTCATGGGAAAAGTATTTCAATTAAGCTTATTTGAGACTCCGGACAAGCAGGTTTGGGGGCAATCAAGACGAGATTTTCATAGTAATGAGTGCATACCATTGTCTTTGTAACCAGTGGACAGAGAAGAGCTAGAGCGTCCATCATCATCACCGAGTCATCAATGGAGAGGTTCCAACGGATGTTTGGAAAGCCATTTGGAACTGCAATACCTTACCAAAGGTTAAGAAATTTCTATGGAGAGCCTGCGCAAATGGCTTAGCTTCAGCCTCAGCCTCAGCCTTGACCCAAAGACAAATACCAATGGATCAGAATTGCCAAAGATGTAGGGCGGAATCGGAATCAGTATCACATATACTTCTCCATTGTCCCTTTGCATGAGCTGTATGATTTGGTAGCAGTTTGACATATGTAGTTTTAACATGCAACTCCGACCATATTTACAAATGGTTCCAAGGGTGGGCATCTCTCAAATCACATGGAAAGAAGGTTGCAAGGGAGGTGGCCTCACAATGTACTTTCATTGCATGGTATATTTGGACGGCTAGAAAGGATCTCATCTTTACATAAGGTTTGGTCACCGATGGAGGTCGCTCTTGCAGCACATAGGGCATAGTCTGAGTATACTTCAAATGCCAATAACCAGCAAGAGGTAAGTACAAATGCATTTGCTATGCCAGCTTCGGCATGGACATCTCCACCACCAATTTTTTACAAGTTGAGCTGTGATGCTTCCCTCAATCATTCCCGAGAACAAGGAGGAATTGGCTTTCTCTTTCGGGATCGGATGGGTCATCCTAGGGTGGCCATCTCAAACCCTGTTAGATTCTCTACCATTTTGGTGGGAGAAGCTATTACAGTCAAGGAAGGGCTTATGGAGGCGACCTCAAAAGGTTTCTACAAGCTTCAATATAAGATTAATTTAACTATAATATAAGTTGGCCTCTTGGGGACAATATCGCTATTTTTACAAAATTGAATTATTCTTTAGTGCTAGTAGTTGAAGGTTCCAACTTCAAACCATGGATTGCTTCAAAAAAAGTGGAAACCAGAGGAAATTTATCTTTGTAATATTATTTATATAAGCTCTGTGGGTAAACATGATTTGTTTGATGATCAAATTAATGAAAAAGATGAAAAATAGAGCAAATTGGATTTGCATCTCAAATACATGTTATACTTTAACTGGATCTGCTGACGTGGCTTAGTTGGTTTGAATCTTCAACGTGCCATGCCATTATTGAGTGGTGATGCCAAAATTATTTAAACTGTTTTTTCAGTGCAACATTTTCGTGAGATTAGAAGAGGGGGGGGGGGTTGGGAATGATATCCATGAGGCTAGGGGGAAAGAATAATATCCATTTTTATGTCCTTAATTATAATATTTCAAAGGGATTTTTTTATCGACACCTTCTAAGATGTTAAATAATTTGTATTTTTTTCTTTTTTAGTATGATATTTATTTTTTTCAATGAAGATAAATATTATCATTTCACATGTATACTTGAATTATGGGAGTCAGATCCTCTACAGTGCACACCACACGGTTGGGCAACACTTGGGATGTGTGTCTAAGTCCTGTCAACTATCGAATGCTTGCTAGGCACAATAGAGAGGATCTACACATCGATATATGTGCATTTTGACACGTTTTGATAGTGCACAAACCCCCCCGCCCGCGATATTTATAGATAAAATAATTTATTAAAAAAGAGGAAAATTACAATCCATAGGGAATACATTAATCAACATTTTTTTTT
>NC_056566.1:14723134-14759093 GCF_013358625.1 Macadamia integrifolia
TAAAAAAAAAAAAAAACAGTTTCATATTCTTAAATCCATAGAAGCTATGAAGATTGATTCATCTCTCGGCAAACATGTTAAAAAGAGTTCATGTCAGTCTATCCGCCAAATGTAAAGTATCACTTATTAGATTCCATAACACTCCCTAAGGACATTTTATTCTTTTCTTTAAAATTTCGATAGCTAATTAGGAATCAAATCTAATAGCAATTAACCCTTGCATATTCTTCTCCAGACACATGGTTGAGCCTCTAAATAGGTATACAAGTCTAGCAAGTGTAGGGCATCCATTGTTGACTAAGCTTATATGTATCTCTTTAGATCTTGGGCCAGTACGAATCAGGCAGTATTAGATCGGTATTAAGTGTTAACAGATAGCAAAAAAAAAAAAAAAGAGATCATTTTATGCCCTATACAGCTGATTTGCATGTGTGTCGTAGGAATTAACATTGCAATTGATAATAATAATAATAATAATAATAATAATTAAAAAAAAAAAAAGAATCACTCACATATTGAAATGGTTCATTCAAGATGAACTACGTCCACGGCAAGCGATAATTAAAAATTCCATTACTCCAATGAGGAAATCACAGAACACTAATCCTCACTCCTCCTTATGAACTAACCCCTTATATATATAACATTTTACATTATCTAGAAACTTTTTTCCTCGAAAGTTCAAAATTACCCTGACCTAAACGACTTCAAAAAAATTTGGTTGAGGAGTCACCTAGCCTCTTGACATCCCTGGCCACATTGTTATTAGAAAAATTTAATAATATTTCTTGAATTAAACTGAGATCTGACTTCGGACTTAGTTATTGATACCGATTCACATTGATACGTATAGATCACTTTTATCTTTATTCTACAGAAAAAATATATATTTTTTTACAATTTTATGCCTAAAACAATATTGATAATCAATTTAAATCAATCAAATATCAGTCTTAACCACCAATTCAATTCCGATACTTAGAACCATGTCTTTGAACAATAACACCCAATCCATTCTACCAAAAAACAAAAACACCCAATCCAGTGACCTAATAACGAGTAAGTTGCCTTTTTAGAGGTTCAGTTACCCAAAAAAAAAGGAAAATTTTGACACTTGTCATCTGTTAATGGTGATGAACAGCAGAACCTTTAGAAACGCTCCCCACTCTAACCCCACCAACTATTTCGCCACTAAAGCAATCTTAACACTACCTTTAGGAAGAGAAAGAGAGAGACCTGCAATTCGGCATGATCACCAATTGACAAAGAAAACTAAAGGTTTCTTCTCGTTGTTGTTCATAATGCAGAGAAAGAAGAGAGAGGAATCATTAGTTAGATCGTTGTGGTCGGCGCTACCAGAGGATTTGGTGGTCATTATAAGCGAACGGCTCAATCTTTATACTGATTACGTTAGATTCAGGTCAGTGTGCAAGTCATGGTACTCTTTTCTCCCCAAGAAGCCCTACCACCCATCCCATCATTTCCCGATGTTGATTTTATCTTACGAGAAAGATCGCATTTTACGTAATGGCATATTCGGGTTAGCCAAGAACAATAAGCTTCATCGCCTCCGCGACCTTCCGGACGAGTTTCTTCATAACTATTCGTGTAAGGGTACCTGCTCCATGGTTGGTTGATTATGTTTGCAGGTAGATCATCATTTACTCCATACATATACCTCTACAACCCTTTCACAAAGGCCAAGTTAGCCCTTCCACCCATCAAGGGATTCAAAATACATAAGGTTGCCTTATCATCAACTCCTCCTCCTCCTCCTGCAGTTGCTACTACTACTTCTACCATCGATGATGCTCAGTTCTCTCATCTTATTGCGGCCATCACCATCAATAACTGGCGGCATTGGCAAGGAAAACTGGTCTTCGCTAAATATGGAGATGAAGCCTGGACTGAATTCAAACCTAAATCTGATGATAGTATGTTCAAGGATGTCTTATTCCAAGGGAACAAACTCTATGCTCTACAATTAGATCTGAAGGTTTATGTCTTCTAAATTGGTGCGGATATGCAAATTGATTCTTCTTCTTATTATGTTCTCCAACAAAAACCCTAATTGTTCGATGGATACTTCAGCTCTTACAGCTTGATTCATGGATATTCCATTGAGTCGTATTTGGTGGAGTCATCATCTAACCATATGTTGATGTTGTTCGGGTAATAGAATGTAAAAGAGTGACTGTTCGGCCCATTCCTGCCTTGAATTGGGAAACTAAAGAATTTAAAAGAAAAACAATTCGCTTTATGGTTTTCAAGTGGGAAGGAGAAAGATGGATGCATGTGAAAAGCTTAGGCGAAGAGATTTTGTTTATAGGACTACTTTCCTCTTTGTCAATTTCTTCTTGCGATTTTCACAATTACAGAGGAAATTGCATCTATTTCATTGACGGCTATCGTGCATTCGTAGATGATCGAATAACGACGAATTATGATAAAGGTGTATTCAGTTTAGAAGATGATTGCATTGAAGAATCATCATTGTCGTTGCAGGATGAAGACTCTTGGATAATACAGTTTCGTCATCCACCTGCTTGGCTTACTGCATACATCCAGCTTGAAGCCCCGAACAAGGAGGGATCCGGGATGTAGTGCCCAGTGAATCACTGATTAAAAAGCAGATTTTGGAGAGAGCAAGCAGCCACCAGGTTTAATGATTTCGTATTATCTATAGATTTGACTAGTGAATCGCTTATTCTTTCATGAACATTTAGAGAAATTGATAACTACAAATGCATTTTAAATGAAATTTTGAGTTTACTTTTTATTTTTTTGTGTGGCTTTTCCATCATAAAATCCTAGTTACAATTGATATGGTTACGGAGATGGGGTCATCAATCACATGGAACTACGGACCACTTGGCTAGATATTTTGCTAAAAGATTATTTCATTAAAAGATCATAGAAAAATAAAAAGCCATACAAGATAACAATCTCAAACAAAAGGACCTAGCTGACTCTACCCTCTCACCTTCGGCATGGCCATCAGCAGGAGGAAAGAAGAGCACTAATAAAATCGAAAATGAGGCCCTTTGCAAGAGATCAAGAATATGGGAGGGGAGGACCACATTATCACCCGAAATCCCTGTCTTCGTCGCATCTCTGGCCAAGTAGTTAGCTATGGAGTTCCCTTCCCTGAAGTTATGAGATATCTTCCAACTGATACTATCAAAGAAAGGCTTAAGATGCATCCATCGTTGGAGAGCATACCAGGGAATTTTCCTTTGCTGAATCGCTAGCACAACCGAACTAGAGTTAGACTCCACCCATAAGCAAGTAATGTTCACGGCTTTTGCTCGTAGCAAACCCTCCATCAGACCCTCCACCTCCGCTTCAAATACTCCAGTGATACCCATATATTTTTTATAAGTACCCATGATCCTGCCCTGATGGTCCCGAAATATACCTCCCGCTCCAGCCCGACCAGGATTTCCCATAGAGCTACCATCAAAATTTAGTTTTATCCAGTACATTGGAGGTTTACACCAAAAGACCTCCAATAATTCTCTGTACCCAACTCCCTGAATCTAAATGCCTAGGTGCCTGCAGCACTGCAAATCTTCTATGGAATTAATCTTGCCCCTAGATCATGGTTTGTTTCTTCTTATGTCCTCAAGAACCATCATTAATAACATACTTCTTGACCGAGATTTATTTTCAAAAATCCTTGCATTTCTCTCCCTCCATAAGTGATCCAACACAATGGCTAAACTCATATTCCATGCCTCCTTGCAGCAAACCAGTTTCAACTTTCTCTTCCACCATTAAGCGAGCTCGAGCAGAGAGCCCTAGCTGCCCCAACGCACATTGAAAGCATCACAAAGGAGCCTCCAGATCTCCACAGAGAAAGGGCATCTTATGAAGAGACACTCTAAAACTTCATCATCTGAATTACATAGGACACGCCTAGACGCCAGGGGGATCGCTTTCTTTTTTACCACATCATCAGTAGGGACCTTTCCATTAATCACCCTCCACGCTAGAGTGGAGACCCAATGTTGCTGCTTTTTACCCCATATGATAGAAGCCCAGGAAACTGCTGACTTCTTCACCCTTATATCCTCCCAAGTTGATTTGAAGCAAAATTCCCCATCATGAGAAAGGGACCAGATACTCCTATCTTCACAATCATAGGTAGGGATGTTAATTTTCTTCACCTCGTTTATTATGTTCCTCATAAAATTAGAATTCATCTGAGGAAAATTCCATTTGAAATTCTCAATGAATTGGTTAACATTCCCATCTAGAACAGATGGGTCAATGCCCTCCAGCATCTCACTATCTTTAAGGGCGCCTTGCCCTACCCAGATATGCTTCTAGAAACTTTTTTTTTTTTCATCTCCCACCACCCATCTCTCTTTTGAAGAAATATATTCCCATATTTTCCTCAGACTTGGCCAAATAGAGGATTTTCTAAAGCCTTTCTTAGGGAGACCCTCCTTATCAAGGAATCTAACCCTCAGAAAAGAGCTTGCCATAGACTCTTCAGACTTAATTCTCCAGGCCGATTTGCATAGCATTGTCTTGTTTATGTCCCTCAGTCTCCTCAAGCCAAGACCCCCCTCCTCCTTAGTCTTACAACATTGGTCCCAATTTACCACAATTTTTTTTGAAGTGTCCACTTCCCCTGTCCAAACAAAATTTCTCATCCATCTTTCAAGTGTATCAATGAGAGAATTTGGCCACCAGTATACCGCAAAACTGTGAGTTGGAATGCTAAGAATCACTGAGAGCACTAATTCCACCCTACCTGCCATCGATAAAAGTCTTCCCTTCCAACCCCCTAATCGATCCTTTGCCTTGTCTAGAATAGGCAAAATCGATTCTTTTGCAACCCTACCCTTAAAAATTGATACCGCCAGGTATTTGGTAGGAAAAGAGCAGAGGGGAATACCCATTTCCTCTACAATGGCCTGTTTGCGCTGGGGAGAAATATGGCCTAGAAAAATCTTACTTTTTTCTAGGTTGATGCATTGGCCTGCAAACTCTTGATATTTAACAAGAAATTTTTTTAAATGGCGAACATACCTGAGAGAGGTGTTCCCAAATAGAAAATGTCATCTGCAAAGAGACTGTGAACTGGAGTCGTCACCCCCCGAGGGCCATTAAGCGCCTTAAACTTTTTCTCTACGACAAGCCTTTGGAGACCTCTGCATAGCACCTCTTCCGCCAGAATGAATAGCATGGGGGACAGGGGGTCCCCTTGTCTCAAACCCCTCTCCACCCCGAAATATCCTATCGGACCATCATTAAGAAGAACTAAAATCTTGGTAGAACCCAGCATCTAGTGCACCCACAATACCCACCTCTCTGAGAATCCAAATTCTCTTAGAACGTGAAAAATAAATCTCCAAGACATCATGTCATAAGCCTTTTGGATATCTATTTTCAAACCCATTCCACCTCCTCTGGCCATCGAAAACAATAAATTTGTTAGCTCAGACACCACTGAGATATTTGAATGAATTATTTTCCCCTTCTGGAAAGCACCCTGCTCTTCTGAAATTAGCCGATGCAAAACACCTGATAATCTAGTCGTCATTATCTTAGAGATAATTTTACAAAAGAAATTCCCCAAGCATAATGGTCTAAATTTATCCAAGCTCATTGCCCCTTCCACTTTTGGAATTAATACCAGAAAGATAGTATTAATACCATTAGGCATTCTACTTTTACTGAAGAAACTTCCAACTGCATTGCATACATCTAAGTTTATAATTTCCCAGCAAGATCTATAGAATTTACCTGGGAAGCCATCTGGGCCTGGAGCACTCTCAGGATCGAGCTCCCAAACCTCCTCTTTAATTTCTGCATTGCTCGGCAAGACATCCAACCTCCATCTATTATGGTCATCGAGCACATTTAGGATGCAATCTAACAGGTCTAGATGCTCTGAAGTTTCTGAACCCTTAAGAAAGTTCTCATAAAAACCACTAACATAATCTTCCAACTGGCTCTTGTCAGAAATAATTTTCCCATCTCCCTTTTTCAAAGTGAGAATAGTATTTTTCAACCTTCTAATTTTTACACTAATGTGAAAAAAATTTTGAGCATCTATGCCCTTGGGTTCTCCATCTCATTCTGGCCTTTTCAGCCCAGAGCTTTTCATGGTTCTCCATAGCTTTCAGCAACCTAGTTTTTGCATCAGCTTCTCTGGCAAAAATCTGGTCATTCATCCCATTTATTTTGAACTCACCCTGCACTTCCTCCATCCCTTTCTGCGCTGCCTCCAATTCCAGGTTAATATTCAAAAAAGTTTGATTAGCCCATTCGCACCTTTCAGCCGCTTAATTTTCTGACTGAAAACATAAAGAGCTGAACCACTAATCCATTCATCCCATGATTCCTTAACCACTTTCATGAAGCTCTCATTTTCTGTCTAGTAGCGCTGGAATCGAAACGGGCAGTTATTTGGCTTTACCAAAGACTCCGAAATTAAAAGGAGAGGGGAATGGTCTAAGGCCCCCGTAGACATCACTTCCTGGTGATAGTCTTGAAGGACAGAGAACCAATAATCATTACAAAAAGTCATATCCAGCACAGCAACTACATTTCCTCTTCTCCTATTGTTTGTCCAAGTGAATTTACGGCCCTTAGAGGGAATCTAAATTAAAGAACATCCATTCACCATTGCTGTGAAATCAGCCGCCGATCCAATGTTAAAAGCTCCTGGACCTCTTTTCTCATGCGACTAGAGGGTGGCATTAAAGTCTCCAATTACCATCCATGGAATACCTGGACCCGGGCAGGATGTAGTCAAATTAACCCACAACTCCCTTCTAGCCTGCCTGAAGCATTTAGCGTGAACTACAGACAAGGAGAAAAGCTTATGCTGCCAACTTGAACTCATAGAAATATGCTACTCCGATGAAGAAAGAACCGTCGACTTTGAGAGCCCCCTTTTCCACATTACCCAAAGATTGGGCACTTTTTGCATTCTCTCATTATGAATGAACTCAGTTTCGAATCCATTTTTATTAAAAATACCTCTTAGGGAAGTCATGAACTTCGATCATCGGCTCGGCTATACACACTATGTTTGGAGCCTTTTCCCTCATAATTTTTCCTAAGGCTAATCTAGCAACCTTCTTCCTTATACCTCTGATGTTCCAAAATAACACCTTTATAGTCATCTCTTTGACAGAGCTAGCCTATCTGATTTCCTGGAAGCATGCTCAGAGGCCGCAACAGACTTCTCCTTTTGTTGTCTTCTTTTTTCAAGTTCGCCTTCTCACTCGCATGCCATTCTATCCACCTCATCTAGGTCCTCATGAAAAACCACCATCGCCCCTTCAATTAGATGCTGAGAGCTTCTAGATTAAATATAAGAAAACATAGAGGTATTACCACCACCCTCACCATGACCCGAGCTATCCTGATGGCCAGTCCGCCCCCTTCCAAAATCAGCTTGTAGTTCTTCCATCTCATCCTCTTCCTGCCAGCGGTCAGCCTCTTCTATCACCACACCAGTTTTGCTAACTAGATCCATGATAGGCCCACCTTCCATCCCCGCTCCAGTCCCCATATTCATATCCATATCTGATGTAGTCATATGATGGTTGACCTCCACACCTTCCTTATTTATGTCCATGACTGGGTCCATCTCTAATGGAAGGACCACTGAAATATTCCCCATCCTTTGATTTCTTTCCATGTGAGACAAGTCCTCCCTTGATTGAGATCTAGAAACGGCATCTCTATTTTCTCTTCTAATGGAAAGAATCTGCCCCGATATGGCAACTGGGATTGCTGCCATTCCCTCGCCTCCTTCCACCGAGTGCCACCCAGAACCAGCTGAATTCTCTATTGTCGCCGCCCCCTAAACATCCCCCTCACGATACCGCTTATCTCTAGCATCGGTGGCTTTCTTTTCTCTACACTCTGGCAGAGAGTGACCAATTTTTTTACAAAATCCACATTTTGTCATTCCATCTTCATATATTATTCTTTATTTAAACAAAAAAACTTCACCCGATCCTGGCTGCTTCCTCTCCACTTGTATCTCTTCCACCCTTTTCATCCCTGACACCACTTCCACTTCCACCCTTGCGTAACTACCCATTGCCGCCGATCTTGTTCTTCTATCTAAAGCCACGGGCCTATCTGCTACCTTGGCCATGGAAAGAATAATCTTCTCATGCCAGTACTCCAAAGGAAGGTCTAGAAATCTGATCCAGACAAGTTTTGTGGGGATGTTTGCCACGTGCACATCAAAATCAGGTTTTCAATGCTGAAAGCGAATGAATTGGCCCTTCACTTTAATCAGATTCCTTCGCCAGATGGAGGCCATGTCTCCTTCAAGCTCAAAATGGAATAGGATATATCTTTTCCCATTGGAGATAGAGCAATCCTTCCTTCAAATTCCAACCCTCTTTCGCTTCCTTACGAATATCGTTCATTGATATAGATCTAAAATTCGCTCTCCCAATAAGCGCAAATTTAAATCTATCCAGTCTTTCTTCATATGCTCCTTGAGGAATAACAATCCGAGTAAATGATCCTGCTTGGATCGGTTCTGGCAACTGATCTACATCAGGAAGGGTGCTTCCCACAACCTTGGAGAAAGATCTCTTCGAGATGTTAGTTCTTTCGTTATCCTTTGTAGTTTCTTCTTCAACTTCTTTCTTCTTCGCCATCAACCTCCTTCGAACCTGAGGTAGAAGATAATAAAGGATTCCAAAGAACTATCAACAGCAGTTGTCGTCCTTGGTCAGGAGGTCACTCACCTCCAAGGTCATGGCCGGAGTTTCGAACCCTATCCGCCCGCACTACGTCTCCATTCTCCATTCCTTCAAATCATGGCTTCCTCGAATTGAAACACTCTTCGAGCAACTCCTTCCTCACAGGAGCTTGATAGGTCATGTTGAACAGTCACTCTACGACCATCATCTTGAACAACTAGCGTCAAATGAAAAACCAGACCACTTGGCTAGAAATGACTGCAGCCTTGTGGCAAACTGCAACCTTCTAGTTTAACAACCTCTCGTTTCATTTCATGAGTTCTTTTTGCATTGTTCATATTGGGGCCTTTCCTTTTGGTTTCATGGGTTGATTTGAACATTTTATTTGTACATTTAAAGTTTTTTTCGGATGAATGAAAAAAAATATATTAAAACAAATGAAAAAAGCCTAAACCACTTTACCAAGGGCAAAGACTACCCATTAAAAGCCAGCTAAACCTAGAAAGGAACATGCCAGAAAACTAAAAAAGAGGGGGGGGGGCAGAAACAAGACAAATCCACAAAAAGGGGGGAAGGGGATCCAAAACATGAAAAGAGATGATGCGGAAAAATTAAGGGGGAAGGGGGAAAGGGGGAACGGGGGAACGAGGGAACCGGGGGGGGGGGGGAATTACTAAATGTCCCAAGATGATGCAAAATATTTATTTCTGCTTGTATCAGGGCAACCAACACAATTATGAAGAACTTTATTTCTCACCTCAAAAGTAATAGCATCCCGAATTTACTCTAGAGTCCGCAATGTGGATGTCCATCTTCTTTTGCTTCTTTCCCATCAAATGTGATCTAATACTGCACTAAAAGCCAACTTGCCAAGAGACTCACATGGAGTTTTACCAGTAAAAACACCCAAAATCCATCTCCATTCTCTTTCAAATGAAATAATAATTCTAGGAGTCGCCTAGAGCTTCCGGACATTACTTCCTCAAATCGATTTTGAGAAAGGACAATAAAAAAATAATCTCAAGGCTTTCCACAAATTTCCAACATAAGCAACAATTATGGATAGAAATATTTCTATGCCTAAGAAAGTCTTGGGTGGGAAGACAGTTAGTTATAGCTCTCCAAGTTGTAAAATAATGTCTTGGAATAGTAGAGGATAACCAAACCATTCTATACCAAGGAACAGTTGGGGCAATACAACGAATCAAGTTCCAAGAAGACTGAAGTAAAGCAACATGACGAGTTGGCCATCCATTAGACAACATGCCCACTCCCTCTTGGTTTTAACCGAATACTCGATATTTGTTCCACATTTCAATCAGAGCATAATAGAAGTTCCGGATCCTGGGTCCCAAATATCATTATTTTTATAAATTCAATTTACTTAAGAGAAAAATATTTTCATAGGTTTTCTAGTGGTAGGTCATCCCATTTAGAATACTTAGATAGGAGTCTCAACAAATTTTGAATCTGAAATTTATGCAGTAATTTCAGGTATAGAAAAAGCAAGAGATTATGAGGTTCAAAATCTGTGGATCGAAATTGACTCAGTGGCAGTGGTTCTTCTTCTTTCTAGAGGTCTAATCTTGTGGTTTGTGTTCCAAATATGGAAAGGGCTTCAGACCTATTTACACTCAACTGTTTGGAAGATTTTTCACTGTTTTCACGAAGGAAATGCCATTGCAGACTTCCTCGTGAAATCAGCAGCAAAGCTGGATATTTCAGACCCTGTGACATCTTGGCCTCCTTTGATTCGTATGGCCCTTGAGCAGGATGCAAATTTGCGTCCTCGCTATAGATTCTTGTAATTTTTTTGGGTTGATTTTCTTGGGGTTTTTCTCCTGTTGATGGCAATGCCGAAGGTGGGAGTCTAGCTCTGAGTTAATCTTCGCCGTTTTGTTACTCATCTATGTACATTATTTTTTCTTCTTTCATTTTAATATAATTAGGATCTCTTAGTGAAAAAAAAATAGCAAAAACCTCTTGCATCTTTGCAAATCATGTTTCTGATGAGGTGGCATGGGATGCTATGGCCAGACCATAGTATAGATTCTCATAATGCTTTCTGGTTAGTTGATCCTTGCTGATGGCCATGCCGAAGGTGGAGATCCACCTATCGGGTGTGTTGAGAATGTTGTTTGTTTTTAGCTTATTTTCCTTTGATACTTTTTTTTATAGTGTGAGTAAATATTCTTACATTTAAGGGTAAATATTCTTCGTATTATTTTTCCATAAGCTTACAAAACTTCACAACTCACAAACACTTTCACAGTAGTTTTTTTCAATGTATTTTAAAAGAAAGGATTAAGAAGGATCTTGCATATTTCCATAGAGCCTAGGGACTGGAGAGTGATCCTAATGGAGAAGGATTTGGCTCCTCTCCATAGAGCCTAGGGACTAGAGAGTGAAGAGGAGTCTTATCCTTAGAAAATTTGTGAATGAAGATCAATCAAATCTATTTTTCACACTACAATCATCTTTTGGGATAGGAACGAAATCACCCATTCAAAAGAAAAGAAGAATCAACAACTGAATCTACCTCAAGGTTGTGTTTGGATGTCAAGAAATAGGTAGAAAAGAGAAAAAATAAATGAATAAAAAAAATACCATTATTGTATCGCATTGGTCAATCCATATCGATAGAATTGATATTGATATGAATTGACTAATATAACTAATTTGATTCCAATTCCTAAAATTGTGTGAATGATTCAAAATAAATAACAAGTCAAAATAGTTTAGCTAGAAAAAACCAGCCAAAATCGATTTCAATCCACAAAATTAAATCAACCCACATTTATTGACAAAACGCATCAATTTTTTCCTAGATGGTCATAAACCATTTCTTATGCTATGGTGACCGTGGGATCTCCCAATAGATAATGTGGTCAAGTCATCTTCGCTTCATTGGTTGTTGTCCTTCCAATTTATTAACCATGGATTGGAAATAAATTTTGATTGGTCTGCATGAATTATTCAAGAGAGGCTTTGAGTTGTCCAGTTTGCAGACATCTCTTAGCAGGGTAGATATTTCTTTTGAGTCTTTGCCCTCTGAAATATAAGCATGTATAAGTAGAGATCTCAGAGGATATAGATATGCTTGTTTCAAGAACTTGACGTGGCCTTCCGTGCTAGGATGTCCACTATACAGTTCAAATTTCTAAAACTATATGTGAAATTACATTCATTGAAGTATGATGCCAAGTGGAGTATGTTTGAATCTATGGGCACAATATTGATAAGATGGGTTGCGATCTTTCTCCTTTCTCTCATTTCCAAGCTTGTGGCCAGCGAGAACTCCATATTGTTTCTGAATGTGAGTAGAGAGAAAGGAAAGAAATTAAACTAAAATTTTGTGGTTGTTATAATAAAACAATAATAATATAAGAGACTAACTTATCTTGATTGAAACAGTTTTTCAAAATCGACACTATAGACCGCATGTAAATCGGTTAAGTAGAATAAAAACTGAATCCAGTGAAAAACTCTATTTTATTTTGGCTAATTTTTATTCAATGAGGTTTTGATTTCCACCTTATCAATATATGTAGATCGAACCAGAACCAAAACCAAAACCAAACCAATTGACAACCTTCCCTCACTGGTATGATCATGTGTCTCTCTTCTAACTCCAATGACAGTAACCCCAATTCTCCGTGACTTCATTCATGTGACGCCCATTTTTGACTCATGATGTAGTTTCTCATCAATTGGAAGGGAAGGAAACAGTCTGGCTGATTCCCTGTTGAGAAGAAGGTCAATCTTTAATATGCAATATATGGTTTCTTGATGCTTGTAATTTAGGAGCCATGTCTTCATCATATTTTCATCAATAAAAATCTTTCTACTAAAAAATAAAAATCAAAATATATTTTTAAAAAAATAATAAATAAAATGTCCAAAGCACCCACCAATTTATTCAGAGAGAGCATGGAAGATGGCAAATGAAGCAGCAAAAAAAGGCGGTCGTCCGATTGGGATCGGTTCTTGGGGTACAGTGGGCCCATGGCACACCGGCCTGTTATCCTTCCACCGTTCAGAGCGGAAGGTATTCGCTGCTCTGTGAAACCAGCCTGGCGCAGTGTCCTCCTCTGTAGGAACCATTTGGCCCTGGCCTTCGCCTGAGCCACATGGTCCAACTCCCAACTTGGAACGGGCAGGCCAGAACTTTGCACCAATGAACCGGACCCAACAAGGACTGAACCAACGTCCGACTACCTTATTGCCCCCACTTGGTTACAAGCTCGCGCAACAGAGCTCGGCGGCCTGTTTTGTCTAACTTCCGGTATATAAAGAGCATAATATTTTGAAACTTTCCGATGTGGGATTAAACAAGACTTTTGCTCATGAATATTTTATTTTTTTACAACATTGGATTTGGCTCATTAAATTAACAATAGCTATGTTTCCTATCCAGTTATAGTCCTTTTGTTTACTAAGATGGTATTTTTCCTTTGCCTCCAATGTTACCATGTTTTTTCTTCTGATATACCATGATCACAATAGACACATGGATCGGTCGATTAATATTGAACCAAACTCAATGGTCTATATGAGTGAATTCAACCATGATGATCGGTGAACTAATGCTCGCTATGCTCGGCACACCCTCACCTCGCCTCATATGATGAAAGGATCCATGTCAAGCGTAAGCATGACGACGTTGGCAAAATTATCTGTGGTTCTAACCACACCTCCTAACTTAACCCAACAAAAGTTGGACTGCTATTTAACTAAGCTTTGGTTAAGCTAAACCATGGTCAAGTTAACCTTATAGGATTAGCTAGCTCACCATCAAGTTGAAGTAGATCCATAAGTTTTAAGGGTAATATCAGAGCTCTTCTCCTCTGCTATCCCAAAATCCACCAATTTCAGTGTACTTTGTCATTGGAAACTAAAATATTTTCTGGAAAAAAAAAAAAAAGAGAGTTAATTTAACTCATGGGTTGATATGAAATTGTAAATCATAAGAGAATAATAATAAAAGTTTATTACCAGGCTTCAAGTCCATGTAGATGATGCCCTCCTCATGTACATGCTTTATTGCTCTACTAATATCCAGAGTAAAGTTTATCTTTTGTTTCAAATCAAGATCTTCATCTTCATCTTCTATGATATCCACAAGCGATTTTTTATCCGCCAACTCCATAATTATTACACATGCAGCTGGATGCACGGAGGCACCAATGAACTATTCCAAAAAAAACAAATCAATCTCAAAACTTAATTCAGAGCGCAGATTAGTTTAAACAATCGTCAACCATTGGAGTATACATTTCTCTTTCATAATTCCACTCAAGAACCCTGCACATGTAAACCTTTACATCCATTTACAAGTAACCAAACAAGCTAATAGCCTATGACATGGAAAATCATATCAATCTAATCTAAGTGAATAACATTATCTAGTTTCATGAGTTTGAAGTTTGATTCTAACATAAATTTCATACTTATGATATATTTAAACAAAAGTTGTTGCAGAGAAGGCAAGCGAATATTTTAGTTGATTAAGGTTAAACACAAGAGATAACTCAAAATCTGGAGGATAAAAGTCATACCTTCACAATGTTATCATGGTTCATTTTTGCTAGAATATTGATCTCCTTTTGAATCACTCTCTGATTTTTTCTCTTTCCTCTATCATCTTTTTTTATAAATTTATGGCGACATCCATGCCATCGTATCTAAAATGACATTTGGTTGAAACCCAAAGGGTGAGCAAGTTTATGATATAATTATCAATAGAAAATGCATGGATAAATTATTCAAAAGAGTTGCAGCCTTTTTCTTTTTAGAAAGAGGAATTTTAACGATTGAAGGTAGCAGAAAAGAAACCAATATAGAGGCAAGGAAAAAAAGATTGAAAGACAAAATCCGACACAATGAAAAGCAGAACACAAAACAGGGCATAATGTAGAAGTCTCAATCTAGGTCTAATAGAGAGAGAGAGTTTAGCTTAATAAACTAGCAAAATTTCCTTCTAACAACACCTCCTGGGTTCTAAACTTAACCAAACTAAGAAAAATAAAAAAAAAAAGATGAAAGATCTCAAGTTAACACAAATTAAAGAAGAACTGGATCGTTGTTGACTTGCAGTCTATATTAGATTGATATAAATTTTAAAAGCATGCACAAACTAACACAAAGAAGATGAAATGTTGAGGGAAAAAATAACTCACTCTCCTTTGTAGACTATTGAGAAGTTACCATCACCCATCTCTTTTTTCTTATCAATGAAGAGCTGATCAGTCCTAATAAGTCTTGACTCATCGAGTACAATGCTATAGGGGTTAAAATCATGTTGCTTCTTGAGTTCTTCCTCAAGCTCTTGGTAAAAAGTATGGAAAGGCTTCATCACCATCACAGGAGGATTCCCGTATGGTGATGAAGCTTTTTCATACTTTTTACCAAGAGCTTCAGCCTTTCCTCCAAGTTGGAAGAGTAGCTAAGACACAGGAATTGGAAGGGTTGCTCCCAAGAGTGAGGATGAAGAACAGGTATAAGTAATGCATGAGAACAACAGGCAAGAAAAGAGGCGAGAAAAAAAAAGAGAGGTAAAATAGGGGACGGATCACGCGCTTTCCGTGAGTTTCACTATTGGTTTATTTTTTTAAATATCAAAATTAAAAAGAAAAAAAAGTTGGGAAACCCACGGCCCCACCCATCCCAACCCTACTGGAGAGAAACCGGGTCGTTTCCAGCATTTTCTACTCATGGAATCAGATAGTTGTGCTTGTACTACATGATTGCACTCCATAGTCAATCCTATGTTTAATTTCCTTTGAATTGGTTATTTAATCCCAAAACTTTAGTAAACTAAAGGAGCTTGTTCCTCCTCTGATGTAGGCCCAACAATAATCATCCCTTTTAAACCATTTTTCACCCAAGATCTCAATAATTCGTATCTTACAAAACTTGTAGCCCCATCTTTTATATTTAATTCTCAATTTGAATCACCCCAAAGTGATATTGGAGCAGAAAGTCATCTCTAAATTACTAACCTAAGGTCATTCTGTCCGACATTGGTTTTATCTACAAAGTCAAGTACTCTCTCGATCCTTGTATTCGAGCAATCCCGTGAGGGAGATTATCATTTAGCATCAGAGTTTTGGAGGAGAGAACCATCCATTTTAAACTATTTTTCACACAGGATCTCAACAACTCGTATCTCAAAAAACTTGTAGCCCCATTTATTGTCTTTAATTCTCATTTTGAATCACCCCAAACCTATATCGAAGCAGAAAATTATCTCTAAATTAGTAACCTAAGGTCATTCTATCCGACATTGGTTTTATCTACAAAGTCAAGTATTCTCCCGATCCTTGTATTCGGGCAATCCTGTGAGGGAGATTGCATCATCCTTGTACAGGATCATCAATGGGTCCATCACACAATATAATATATTTGTTTTAATACAATTCAATCATAACCAAATGAAAAAGGATAATATTGAATTTAGTACTATTGAAGTTTCAAAGTTTCATAATATTACCCTGGGCCGAGCCCGACCCGAGGTCGGGTGTGACTGTGGGTTTACGTACAATTTTACATTTATATATGGGCATACAGATACATTTATGTGTACAATGATGCTTGTATGCATACTGACATTTGTATAAGAACAAATAGCAAAAAGGGGTTTTCACTGTTTAATACTACATGGGTCATCATCTTTTAAACTATTGGCGGCACAATCTGGAGTTAAAAACATCTTGGAGTGTCATTACTAATTAGAATGAAGATTGGGCTAACAAATTAAACTTCAAAAGGAAAGTATGTAATCTTGTTACTGTTCATAATCTATGAGCTGGTTCATCCATTAACTGTTTATCGATCTATTTTGTTGTTATTTTGTTTTCTGTGTCAATATTTGTTGCATGTATATCGACTGTTTCAAATATGTGTTCGTATATTTGCTGGTTCTATCTATTTGTTAGTTCTATCAATGGGTCCTTTTGGACTCTTTTTGTAGTCTGTCTTGGCCCCTTTTCTGTTGATGGCAATGCCGAAGGTGGAAAAGGGTGCCGAGTTTTTTTCCTTTTCCTTTTTTCTTCGTTCTATATGGGTTAGGCCTCTTATTCCATTCTTTTATTTTCTTAATATATTCATTGTTGACCTTAAGCGAAAAAAAAAAAGTTCTAGTTATTCGTTGTTCCATTGTATTTGTTGTGTTTATCTATTTTGTATCCGTGTATGATTGTTGTGGATTGTCTCTTATTTAGGTTGTTCAACTTTCTTATTTTCTTGGTACATCAGGTAATCAGTTGGCATTGCAAAAGTTTTGCCAATTATCTTTCGCATGGATTGTGCTATAATAATCAGGATTTATCTCATATAAACCTGATGCTAGTGTGTTCCCCAAAAGCAATGCGCTTCAGAATGACCCATTGACCTGGGTGTAGTGACAAGTAGGCAAAAGTTTTGCATCATGATCGAGTAAAGAAGCTACCTTAAGATGGAAGAATAGATTAGCATCTTGGAAATATAGGAACAATTAATGAGAAATAGTTCAGAATTGGTAGATGTAATGTAAAGAACCAACCCCTCCCCCAAAAATAAAAAAAATAAAAAATAAAAAATAAAAAATAAAACTTTCTTATACAAGAGTCAAAGTGGAATATATTGGTAAAAAGGCTAAGGCATTAGTTCAGGGAAAATTTTGATTTGGTATAACAGAGATACAAATAATAAAAATGGAGTGGGGATTATATTGGTTTGGTACTACATTATAAGTACCTAGATAAAAATTTGTAGAAAATTAAATCAAATGTAGTTTTAATTATCGTATATTGTACATACTGGTTGATACATATTTGTTTATGTGGATATCAATACAATACATGCCAATGAATTTCTTATTATTTTTAAGAGAAATATTGCAAAATATTGAGCCATATCGGTTGAGTCGATATAGTGTTAAGAAATAGATCAGTAAAAACTCGAATTTAAGCCAATGTAACGGTAAAACTGATATCGCAAGATCAGTGGTAAGCACACAACCCTAAACGTGCATGTGTTTGGTTAGAGCAAGGTTCTAAAACTTAAGAACGATAAGGTCAATACCATTTTAATACTGATCTGGAATTTAACTAAATCGAACCATATAGGACAAATCTACCTCTGTTTTTCAAGAAAAAAACATTTTTTATTACGTTTTTTCTTTTAGATCATACATGTATCGGGATCATTCGATTTTCAAATTGCGCACTTAACCTTTCATTTTTCTCTTTTACTTGCCAAGTTTCTTACCAGAAATAGGTTGTTATATTGCAGTCTTCACGTGATAAGCACATGAATCCTTTTTCCACATTAGGTTTGTCGTCCATAGACAATGCATCCTGCAAGTATTCGGATGCCAAATTCAGGAAACCACATTTTCTCTGCTCACTGGGATTTTCAGAATCAATTATGATGACTTGATGATCATGATCCCTGAAAAGAGTTTTGAATGGGAAACAATGGTGAACTCCTCAACATCACCCTTTTCCTCCCCATTAGGACCCTCTTCCTCCCCATTATGTATTGTTTATTTTCACATTAGGTGTCTGATCCATAGACGCATCCTGCAAATATTATTTCATTGCCAAACTCATAAAATCCCAAAGATTTGAAAATCAATTGTAATGACATTGATCATCCCTGAAAGGAGGTTTGAATAATGGCAGTGGTCGAAATACACGACGTCTCCCTATTCCTTCCTCTCTCCCTTTGCAAGAATTTCAAATCTCTACCTTCCATCTCCCATGCACCAATCCCACCATGCCATCTGAGTGGGTTGTCTTCTAGCTGAGCAAGCATATTTCCCTCAAGCTGGAAGCCTTGGAACTGTACAACGAGTTTTAAAAGCCTTGTCTTCTACCGACTGAAGCTAGACGCCCCTGACAAAAGGGTTGGAGATTAGAGTTTCAAATTCTTAGTTTTCTCTTCTATTGATCTATTTGATTAATTTGAACTTAGGGGTGTCAGGACATCCATGATCCATGGATGATGTGAGATGAAATTAGAGGGTACAAATGGCTGAAGAGGATATGAGCTCGATTAATTTGGCCTGCATTTGCAATTGTTTTAAATGATAAATCATCGAATTACCCAAAAAAATGATTTTGATTTACTAAATTACCCATTTAATCTTTTGGATTCCCAGCCCTAGCCATCGAAGGTGATGTTTGTATTGGGCATTGACATTAGGTGCCACCATGAATTTAGTTCAATGATGGTATAAATTGCTGATATCGACGTTGATATGTATCAAGCTACTATCAGCCATAGCAGTCCTATATATATATATATATATATATCAATCAGGTATCAATATTGATCATTTGATCATGGTAATCTGATGCCAATTCCTAAAACCACGCCACCATGGGTATCACCCCAGGTATTCATCAAACTGATAATATTTCTGTGGAATTAATCATGTATAAATAACAAAAGAGCTGGAGCACAAAGAATGAGGACTCACGCCAATCCATGTAGTAAAGGGAGAAAGAACGCCACTAACTAGTGTTTCCCCACTTCTAGATAAAATGCTGAACATGCTCTGATATTCCCTCCCATTGGCCCGTGTCGGCATGCACTTGCCCCAGCAAGGTAGCATTCTTTTTTCCTTTAAATTAAATGTATTATAATTTATAACTCATCTTGTTACTTTTCATTATATTATCATTATAGACACTTGGACTAACTGAGCATTACTAATAGGATATTAAAACAAGTTAGATACGGCACTTCCCCCATTTAGCTGGTTGGCTAGGTAAGAATCTTGAGAATGACTTTTACCCATATTCCTCACCCCAACCTTCTTGAGCTTCTCCATTTTCGCTCCTACGACTTCTTTGGTGGAGGAACGTACCAAAAACTTGAAAGGAGGGCTTTTTTTTGTCTTGCCTCAGCAATCTCACTATATATAACAAAATCACCAATCGATCGAAGAAGCAGGGCGATGTTCCAAGGAACCCTAAGAAGAATCAGGGCATCGACGGTGAGGACCTAGAAGAAGCAATGAAAAAAATGGAGGAACCCTAATAAGACGCAGGGGCTAAAGGATTTCAAAGAAGGTTGGGGCAAGAAGATAGTAAAAGCCATTGGTTGTTACTTGTTACCCAGTTAACTAGGTGGGCCAAGTGGATCCACCACATGGTGGGTCAAATGGAGTTGAAAATCGAGGTTTATGAGCTCCAAATCCTCGATCTTCGAAAGGAAAGTGTCCTACACTGAGACCCTGGCTCACAACAGACGATTTTTTATTAAGTTTAAGACCCTTGTGTTCTACAAACTGAGCTAGACCGGCTCCAACAAAAGGGTTGGAGACTAGAGTTTTACATTCTTAGGGCCGTTTGGTATCGTTCTAAAAAAACGTTTCTGAAGTTTTTTCGTTATATTGGAAAGAAAAAATAGAATCTTCTGTTTGGTGCACTTATGGTCCGTTTCTTTTTTTTTGGAACAAAAAGTGAAAAAAAAAACTGAAAAAACGAGATTGGACGGAACTCCAAAATGGAGTTCCGTCTTCCCAGTTTCGTTTCATTTTATAAAAATAAAATAAAAATTTCCCGATAAAAATCTGAAATTTTGAAACACCTTTTTTTCGTTTAAAAACTGCGTTTTGACACAGAAACTGAAATTTTCGTTTTTGACACGAAACGACGTTTCTGGAACAGAAACGATACCAAACGGGCCATTAGTTTACTCTTGCATTGGTCTACTTTACGGGCTGCACGGGGCCTGGCTAAGCTTGGACTGGAGCTGAGTTTATTATAATAGTTTCATCCAATTCCTTTATTGAAACTATAGTTATAGTTATATATATATATATATATATATACATATTTACACATTAGTACCATAATCCTCCGGCTAGGGAGGAAATTGCTTTTTAAACCAGAAATAGCCGAATCTTTTGCCATTCTTATTTATACCTAACCTATAAACATGGTAACTGTTTAGAAAGGGAAAACAACTTCATGAGCAAGAACGGTGCTGGACTTGCCAAGGTCTGGGGTTTCTTCTTCTTGTTCGTCTTTGTTTCCAACTAGTAGTAAAGAAATGAAGAGAATGCAGAGAGAGGTATCATCAGTTAGATCATTGTGGTCGAGGCTACCTGAGGATTTGGTGGTCACCATCAGCGAAAGGTTCAATCTTTATACTGATTACGTTCGATTCAGGTCGGTGTGCAAGTCATGGTACTCCTTCCTCCTCAAGAAGCTCAACCACCCATCCCATAACTTTCCGCTCTTGATTTTACATTCTTATGACAAAAATGATAGCAACTACTGTAATAGCATATTAGGGTTAGCAAAGAATAATAATAAGCTTCATTTCCTTCGCGACCTTCCAGACGAGTTTCTTCATAACCATTCATGTAAGGGTTCCTCCCATGGTTAGTTGGTTATGGCTACAGTATTTGGATCCATTACTCGTTCCATATACCTCTACAACCCTTCCACGAAGGCCAAGCTCGCCCTTCCACCCATCAACTCATCCAAAATAAGTAAGGTCGCCTTATCATCAACTCCTCCTGCTGCAGTTGCTACTACTTCTAGCATCGATGATGCTCAGTTCTCTCACCTTATTGCGGCCATCGTCATCAGTGACTTCCAAGGAGAACTGGTCTTCGCTAAATGTGGAGATAAAGGATGGACTGATTTGAAACCTAAATCTGATGAATTTAGTAATTTCAAGGATGTCTTATTCAATGGGAACAAACTCTATGCTCTACAATTAGGTCTAATTGTTTATGTCTTCCACATGGGCGCGGACATGCAAATTGATTCTTCTTCTCGTTCTATTCTCCAACAACAACCTGAATTGATGGATGAGTACTTCAGCTTTTACGACGGGAGATCTTCCAAATATTGTAGTCTTATTTGGTGGAATCATCATCTAATGATGTGTTGATGGTTGTTCGGGTAATATACCGTAATACTATGGTTATTCATCCCATTCCCAACTTTTTTTTTAAAAGAATTTAAGAGAAAAACAATTGGGTTCATGGTTTTCAAGTGGGAAGAAGAAAGATGGATGCATGTCAAGAGCTTTAGGAGAAGAGATTTTGTTTATAGGACTGCTTTCTTCTTTATCCATCTCTTCTCATGATTTTCCTGATTATAGAGGAAATTGCATCTATTTCATGGATGTCAATGCCGCAAGAGCAGACAACCCAATGATTACAAATTTTGTTAAAGGCATATTCAGTTTAGAATATGATTGCATTAAAGAGTCGTCATTGCCATTGCTGGATGAAGATTCGTGGAAAATTGAGTATTATCATCCATCTGCTTGGCTTACATAAATCCAGCCCAAAGCCCAAAACAAGGCGGGATCATGAATTTAGTGCCTAATTCCTAGTGAATCACTAATAAAATAGTAGAGTTTGGAGAGAGCGAGCAGCCACCATGTTCAATGATTTGATGGATCCATAGGTTTGACAAGTGGATCACTTCCTTTTTTTTTTCTATGAAGATTGAGACAAAATGATAACTATATCAAATGATTATTAATAAATCGGGTTTGATGGACATACATATCCAACGATTTTGAGTTTACTTCTTAAACTATTTTATTGGTGGCTTTTCCGTCATAAAATGTTACTATTGATTTTAGTATGGAGATGGAGCCCTCAATCATATGGAACCAATGACCATTTGGCAAGAAAAGTATAGCAACCTTCTGGTTTAACAACCTCTCATTTTATTTCATGGGTTTTTGCTGCTTTGTTTGCTTAATTTGGGGCTTTTTTTTTTTTTGGCTTCTTCCACGCAAAAACATCCTCTACAGTGAATGTAATGATGCAGTGAGCATCGGATAGCCGAGAGGACCTTGGGGTACGTGCCCAGAGACTCTCAGCCATCCGATGCTTACTGCATCACTACACTCACTGCAGAGAATAATCACTCCCTCCACTAATATGAACTTTTTTTTTTTCTTTTGATACATTCAATCTTTTTTTATCAATTAAAAAAATAATAATAATAATTTTTTTTTAAAAAAATCTTCTCATGGGTTATCTAATGTGAGGTCATCCCATGGAAATAATTAGATAGGAATGCGTTAGCAAGCAAAAAACTTTTGATGAAATTACATTAGTTTAATAGTTTACCGGGTTTTAAACTCTACATGTCATTCCTTATACATATATAAATATTGTCTAAATAAAAATTATTGAGGCCCTCATTTTGTCACCTTGAAGACATGAATAGTGGTGAAAAATAGGTGCGAGCATAGGATGTTAAAAGAGAGGTTTCTTTTAGCCTTAAGAAATTACTAAAATGCTAGAGATGGGTTTGTTAGACCAAAACGCATTGAAATCAGTCCATGAATAATGAGTTTGTCATTGAAACCCAATTGTTTAAAAATTATTTTAAGAAAATTTATCTTAAAATTTCCACAAAATATTGCACACCCTTTCACATGGGATTGTATTATTATTTTAAATAAAAAAGAATAATTAAAAAAATCGTTGTGTTATAGAGTACCTACTTGCTTAGGGAACTCTCACTTTTTTTTTTTTTAGAAAGAGCTTTCCAATTCATAAAGAATCCTGAAATTAAAAAAAAAAAATATATATATATATATATATAAAAGAAAATAAAAAACTAATTTAAAATCCAAACAAATGTTGATCTAGGTCCAAGTAAAAAAGGGATAAGATCCAACACCCAATCGGTTTAGTCCAACCCAAACCAAGACTTGGAGCAATCCAATACCCTACCTATATTAGTAGTCATAGGTTTGACATTTGTCGCCCAACTTTTTGAGACTGGATCAGGTCCACGTATGAGAACAATCTCTTATTCCCTGGGTCTGTGGATTTATAATCCATTTTTTCTCTCTGATTCAATGGATTCCAAATCCATAGACCAGAGACGTACAATATTATTCTCGTATGTGAACCTGATCCGGGTTGTAACTGTTTGGCCTACATGCATGCAGCTCGGAGGCCCGAACTGATTTCATTCTGTTACTCCACATGCTTTCCTTTGATTTCTTTAGTTATTTCAATGTTTCATGATGAAAATTTTATTTCAGAATATTATCCTCTTCTTTAGTTTGATGGACCTGAGGCTTTAATGGTTAGGACTTCTTGTCTTCATTTGTAGCATAATTAGAAAAAGGTTACCCCTATAGTACCTCACTTGGCAAGGACCAACATCACACAACTAAGAGGTTATTAATTCAATTCTCCTTGGGTTTTACCTATAAAAAAAATTCTCCATTGTTGAAAGTTGTTTCTTTCCCATATTTTTCTTTACCCTCGTTCTCCATCATTGGGGGTAGATCGAAATTTTATTTGCAAAACTATGTCACAAGAGTTGTGGATTACGATCCCTTATAAAATATAAAAATGAAAGAACACTATCTGACCATGTATTTTTATACCTAGACAAAGTGGGTGAGAAAAGACCACACTACACTGCGTTGTAGGTGTTCACACGCCCCCCTCCCATTGGACGAGAGCGCTAGTGTGTACTTGTGAAATCAGATACCATTCTTTGCCCAAAATATAAACACTGATATTTAGGGCAACTTTCCCCAACTTGATCCTTTTTCTTATTTGGAAATGCTCTCTCTTCTTAATCAAAAGCCATACCTATTCTTCCCTCAGTTCTTTCTTATGTTTAATTTCTCTTTTAGTTTTTCTTTGTCTTGTCCTTCCCGAGGCTTTCCTTCTATTAGGGGTTTAGTTCCACATCAGCTATTAATTAGTAGAGTTTGGGCAGCTGACCTCACTTGACCATTTATGGCAAGAGAAAATTAACCAAGATTACAAGTAGGGGATTTTGGAATCAGGGGAGTACACTATTTTACCCACATTAAAAATTCCACTCCAAACTTGTAGAGGAAGTTCCGGCCTCACGAGTTGGAGTGTGGATCAGCTGCACAATGAAGGTTTTCTACTAATTAAGGGGAATTCAACCAGAGAAATAGATGATTTGTTTAATGGAAATGAGAAAGGCCATTTGTTCCAACTGCAGGTGTATCTCTAGGAAGTTAAGCTCAGGTCCGGCCAAGCTTATGGTTTACCAGCTTTTTTGATCTACCAAGTCTAAGATATAATAGAGATGATAATCAAACCATGGTTGATCAATCTCATTTCTCTTGCCTGTTTAAGATGACAAAAATACGAAAAGAAAGTGAAACTCACTTATAATCACACCAATTTCGTTCAAATTGAATTAAAAATCCTATAAATCTCCTTCCACGGGTTAAGAGTGGCTTCCATGGGTATTCAACCAACAGAAATTTAAAAAATTACTGAAATAGTAGTCTCCTAGCTGCTTCCAATGAATTCAGATAGTTCTTTGACAACATCTGTAAAATCTGGGCGAAGGTTAATTTCATCTGACCAACATCTCTGCAGAAGAGAGCTAATTTCGCTTGGAATGCCCTCTAGACATGGTCTTGTTCCCTGTAAAACCAATAAATTCATTTCAATTGTATCTGATGATAATAAGATTCAAAATAATTTTGTTTTGAATAAGACTCAAAAATTTCACCAAAAAAAGACTAAGACTCAAGAAAATGGAAGGAGAAGATATGCAGAAAAGATAGGTACCTGTTCTACAACTTTCGTTTTTATATCATGTAAGTTCATGTCCTCAAATGGCAGTTCATTTTTTAGCATTCCCCAGAAGATGAGAGAGAAACTGTAGATGTCAACTTTGTGATCATATTTCATCCTTCTAAGGAGCTGGTCCAAATTATGAGAAATTGTGTTAAAATCAGATGAGAAAATGGCTTCTTTTTTTTTTTTGGGTGTAAAGAGGAGGAAATGGTTACCTCAGGAGCAGTATATAAGTATGAACCAGCCTTAGGAAGAGTTTGAGTCCTTTCAGCAGTCTCCCCCACTGCTATCCCAAAATCCACTAATTTTAATGTACTCAAGTCAGTTGAGATTAAAATATTTTCTGCAAAAAAAAAAAAAGAATACAAAATTAGTTTGACTCTAATTTATGGACAGATATGAAATTGCAATACCTATGAACAAGGGTAAAGAATCAAAAGCTTAATTCTTTTAGCTCATCAAATTATAGTAGAATAATAAAAAAATATTATTACCAGGCTTCAAGTCCATGTGGATGATTTTCTTTTCATGTACATGCTCCATTGCTCTACTAATATCTAGAGCAAACCTCAAACTTTTTGTCAAATCAAATACTTCTTCTTTAATAAAGTCCTCAAGCGATTTTCCATCCACATACTCCATAACTATTATGCATGCGGCTGGATGCACTGAAGCACCAATAAACTATTCCAACAAAACAAGTCAATCTCAAAATTTAATTAATTCAGAACATGGATTAGTATTACAGTATAACAAAATTTGCTATACCAAATATTAGATCAACCAAATGAAAGTATACATTGCTTTTTTATAATAAACCCAAACCAAACAAGTTAAAGAGCCTATGACATGCAAAATAATAGTAATCTAATATAGTGAATAACTTTATGTAGATTCATGGCTTTGAATTTTGATTTTAACAAAACATTTATATGGGATATTTCAAACCAAAAAATAAAGGAATTTGATTAAAAGTAGTTCCACAGAAGGAAAGCAAAAATAAATCAAGTTCAAGAGACTGTTGGCAGTACATAGTAAACCCATATAGAAGCCAAGTAAAGACTCACAGAGGAGAGTCAGTAGGGGCCATGGCCAAACTGCTTTTCAAACCACCAGGCCAAGGCCAAAGTGTGCAATTAAAATTAAACGTAAGTAAGAGAAAACTCAAAATCTAGGGATAAAATAAAACCATACCTTCACTATGTTATCATTCTTCATTTGGGAGAGGATGTCGATCTCCTTCTTAATCACATTCTGATTTTCTCTCTTTCTTCTATCATCATTCTCAATATATTTTATGGCGACAACCTCATCTTTGTACCTTGAAAATGTTTTCAAAGGAATGAGCAGGTTTATAATAGGATAATCAATAGAAAAGACATGATTATTCATAATATTAAGTTATTCAAAGCCATGAATAAAATTTTATTAAGTTGAGGAGACAAAGCCACTGCCTCCTATATTAAGTTGATATAAAATTTTTAGAATCACAGAAACTAACACAAAGAGTAGATGCAAAGTAAGAAAAAATTGAAAAGAAAAAAGCTCACCATCCTTTGAAGACGGTGGAGTATCCACCACTCCCAATCTCTGTCTTACCCTCAATGAGGAGCTGATCAGTGCTAATAAGCTTTGATTCATCAAGTTCAATGCTATAAGGGTTAAAATCACGTTGTTTTATGACTAGTTGCTTGCGTTCTTGGTAAAAAGTATCAAAGGGCTCCATTGCCATCAGGGGAGGAGTTGGAAGACTTACTAAGACACAGAAGAGTTACGACAAGGCAGGGAGTGAAAGGCTGAAAGTAAGAAAAGCTATGGCTTCTTGCTCTCTAGCTTGCGAGTTACTAAGGGACTGAGGCGAGAGCAGAGGTGAGAACGGTAGGGCTTAAATGTGAGAAGGCTATGCTTTTCTTTTCTCTCAAGCTTGGTTTTGCTGCTGCACGGTCTGAGGCTGACAAACACACATTAGTAATGTCTGATAACGGATCACATGCTTTGTGTGGGGTTACCTTCATTGTTGGACTATCTTTTTCTTTCTCTTTTTTTTTTTTTTTTTTTTTTTTTTTTCTTTATTTATTTTTGGTCCGACTCAAAATCCCTTCTTAATTGGAATCAAACAGCATCCTGCTATATTAATCATAAGAAAACTTTTATTCTGTTTTTCAAGTATTACTTTATTTCGCAGCACCTCACCTCTAAATCATGGTTTCAAGTATCGATATCGTATCGGCTATATTATATTGGTATCGATTGAAATCGATCCTCTAACTAATTTGGATCGATTATCAGAGTAAAACAGTAAAAGAAACGTACTTTTTTTATGAAAAGCAAAGGGTAAAAGTGATCTTTACCCACCGATCCTCTCTAATCTGGATGGATAGGTGTCAGTAGAGACAATACCAAAGTGGTGATTTTAGTGTCTAGCACATTGATAGTAGCATCGATTGGTTGAAGTTGGTGCCAGAAGGTTTGAGGTTCGACTCTAATCACATGCCGATGTGTGTTTTGCCTTTAGTAGTACATTGTTCATTGGCCTTGCAGTGCCCAATAGGAGGTGTTTTAGGATAGATTTGGAAGGGAAAAAAAAAGATGTAATAATACATGGAAAATTAGCAATGACGAATAATGCATATTGCCCAATCCTTTCATAATTTTAAAAAATAAATTAAGTAATTAATAAAGAAAAAATACCCATTATCTTATCAACGTGTAACACCTTTCTTACATAAAGGAAAAAAATGGTAAATTACTCTTGGGTACCTAATATATAATATCGAGAGAAACCATGTTTGGTACCTTCCATTTGATTTATTATGTTTGGACACTTCACATTTCATAAATTTTATATTTGAGAACCTAATATAATGCTTCTTTGATACAATGTAAATGTTTGGGGTGCAAAACCCACCGAAAATGAGCCGGCGGAGAGAGAAACAGGGGGAGGAGGAAGAGAGATAGAGATGCAAGGATGAGGTGCTGGGAGAGGGAGAGGGTTGCTGTTCCCATCTCCAACTTTGCTCCAAAAGAGCACAGGAATTGTGCGTCATTAGCCATGAATACTGATTGAAAGGAAGCCCGTAAAAGAAAAGGGGAAGGCTCACCTCTGACTGATTGAACATTGAACTACTTGGTGGAACCTTATGGGCCCCACGCAAGCATATTTTTTCAACAAATATTAGAATCAAATTTAATCACAAACCCCTCCCATTTATGGCTTTCATCCCCTTAGTGGTTTTGGATTTTCCAAGCCAATCTTGCCATGCCATGTGGAAAAACTAGGAGTCTGTCCCTAGAATCTATAGTGAATGTCCAGAAAAACTTCTCTATGGACAAACCAAGAACGAAAAATCTAAAAGACAAAATCACCAAATGGAAAAGGCAAAACCAATGCAGAAGGGCAGCTTCTGCTTTTTTTTGGATATCAGTATCTGCTACATTCAGGTAAACAAATTTCCTGATACATTGCTATTGATAGAAAAAGCCAAAAAAAATGCCAGTATTGACTTCAATTTCATTTGGGATAAAGTTAGCATCTTTACTGATCCCAAACATGGTAACAAAGAAAATTTGGAAACATGGGTAGGCATTAAAAGTTTTAGATATAACAAAACCACACTAAAACTAGCTCATAACTAGGAAAAAATGCTTCTTCGAAAGATTTACTAGATGGAGAGGGTGTGGAAGTTCTTGCAAAGAAAAAGTATATATCCACCCTCAAATTATGATGCTGTTATGCTACAAAGAACAGCAGGTAGAAGACAATAACCTTTGATTCTCCAACAAGACTCTACCATCTGTTCTTCCGATTTTAACTTAATTCTGCAGTCCCATCAACAACTGTATGACATTAAACAGATGTTCCAAGATTGCTCTGTTGGAAATGTAAGACCCGGAAAAAAGTGCGGAACACACTATGATTGAATCTGGGTGTTCCTACTGTTTAAGTCATAAGAGTCTATTCCCACCACAGAATGGAATGAAAAGAATGGCTGAATGGGTCTTTTGTGCTGCTTCAAATACGTCTTGCTTGCACATAAAGAAGAGATGCTGGGCTAAATTAATTTAGGAACCCATAACACATCATGGACTACAGTTGTGCAAAAAGGAGTTCGTTCCATGTGTCAGGAATGCCAGGTAGGCACCAATGTAAGCAATCGTTAACACCTTCTGTGCCTTTGATACTGTATCTGGATATGTGACCCTCATCTCTCAACTCGGACAGAGCAGTTATATCCAGTATCTTTAATCCTGTACCCTTCACAGCACTCTCAACAGCAGAATCGCTGGATGCATCTTGTGAAACTTCAGTCCCTCTAGACAATGGAGCGGTGTTATCACAGCTACCCCCACTATTCCAATCTCCATGTGAGAAATGCCTAGGTGAAATGGTCCTGAAGAAAGCTTTGAGTCGTGGATGCTTAGGGAGCTGTGAATTCAGCCACTTGATGACGCTACGCACTGCAAAATTCTTGGCATTTCCAATCACAGCAAGCTTCCTATCATTGTTGGGCTTGCCTTTGACATGCATCACCCACCGATTCGCTCTGAGCTTCCCTCTGTTCCAGTGGTGTCCTGTATTAAGAACCAAAACATCAAACCTGCTAAGGTACCGGCGCAAGAAAGCGGCTGGCCTGTCAAGATGCATGGCAAAGTTGGTGGCTGGATCCGTGATGTTCAGGGGCTCCAAGTCACATAGGCTTGCAGACCAGTAATAAAGGATGGTGGTATTCGTTTTTGGGAACCGGTAAGCCCAACCATCAGGGCGCAGAGCACCACGAGCTTTGACAAGACCATATTTTCTTCCAACATCTTGGACTTCAGGGCTCTCTTCACCACCACTGGCCATACACATAAGAGATTGGAACTGCTGCCTTCCCAAGGAATCCCCCACAAAAGCAAGAGTTTTATCCTTCATCCTGGAACAATGATCACGATTAGAACGCTATTACAGAATAGGAAAAAAAGATGAAAAGCACATCACAGTACGCAAAAGAAATGGCTCACGTTCTTCTCTAAAGACATAGCCAACTATTATAAATGTAAAACAACGCAAATAAAATTAAGGAGATGCTACCTCCTTAAGAAAGCCGATCTTTCAAAGTCTGGCATCTCACAATTTTGTGGCTGCCATCGAAACCCTTCATAGGAAAATTTTGTACGTTGGGTCAGTCTACAAGCCCACATTCCTGACAACCACTGCTTGCATCCAAACCCAGAATACAATGGCCTCCTGCTGTCCGCAACCCATTTACCCTTAGCATAGTTACAAACTGTATCGGTGAAAAGGAGTAAGGCCTCAGATACAAATCAAATTACTGGAAAAAAAAAAAACCCTGCGTATATGACTTACTCACAACTGTTCTGATGGCTAAAAAATTCTCACCAAATATTAAAAAATGAGCAAGCCTAAGTAATCTGTTCCCCATTTTGAGAAAGCCCAACAAAATGAACAGGCCAGTAAAGTCAGCAGAAAGTACAAATATGTCATTTAGAGGTATAAATAGAAGTAAAAGGAGAATGTAGGTAGATAAATATGGTGGTACTAAATCCCCTCCATTAAGAGAGAGAAACAAGATTATCTAAGAATGAACTTCGTAACCATTTCTAATGATAAAGTGAAATAAACGTTTTCCTATGCTTAATTCCTCAATATGCTCTTTAAAAAAATATGTTCATTAACACAGAAAGACCCTAAAGATCCATTCATAAGTTCAACATGTAAAGGAGTCATCACCACCCAAGGCTCAAGGAATCGGAATCAGGGCCAAATTGGCCCTAGCAAATTTCGATTCCATTCTGGATCAGGTGAATCGGCAGGAATTGGTCCGATTCCCTAAGATTGATCCACTTTTTGGGATCGGTCATGGATCACCTATAAATTTAATAAAAAAATCTCCTCTCTCCACCCCCACACTTGAAACTCTGAAGCCCCCTCACCTTCTGGCATCAACAAGCTTATTAGATTAGCGGAGTGGTGGGTCAGACGCTCTCAAGTGGCCGAGCTCCACCACGTCCCAAGCATCTTCTCTGTTTTACCCGACTGGATCTGCCCCTTCACCCCAGCCGCAGTCATCGATCTGGAACAACCTTTACCATCCAAAACCCTTTGATTGTTTCAGAAGGGAGAGAAACTCTGACAACAAACAAAAGCGTACAAAGGATAGGAGGTGAGGGAAGACACAAGGAAAATTAGAAAGGTGAAGGTGCATGACATGACACTGTACTCATGGAGGAGGTCTAAGAGTGTCAATGTTTTCAAGGTAA
Source organism: Macadamia integrifolia (assembly GCF_013358625.1). NCBI lineage: Eukaryota > Viridiplantae > Streptophyta > Magnoliopsida > Proteales > Proteaceae > Macadamia > Macadamia integrifolia. Next base: position 14,754,656 of record NC_056566.1, read on the forward strand.
TGAAACTCAAACATGGAGCTCAGGCTCAGGTTCTAGGCGGCAGCTGGTTGTGGTAATGACACAGGAGAATCAGTAAAGGACTAGCTTCACAGGCTTGAATGGGGTCAGAATTGATGTGGTGAGAGAGAGAGAAGCAGCAATGTCATCTAGTCCTCCTGCTCCCTTCCTCTGTTCGTCAACCTTCTTAGTTCCCTGTAACTGGCAGCAGAGGCTGGGCCTGAACCTGATGAACTGGTATCCTAATAGAGAAGATGCAATTCCAGATCTTTGAGAAAGCTCAGACGATAATCTCATGATGGTATGGAGAATCCTGGACGGTTGCATCGGTGAATTCGTGGATAGGGTTGTGGTCTGCAACTCTGGTGAGACAGTCAAGACAGCAACCATGACTGCCCTGCATGAGAACATGCGGGCATCTCCTCCAATCTGACAGAATCCCCCAACCTCTGATGCAGGTTCATGTCCACTCCTTGGATCTCTCTCTCTCGTCCCTCCTTCCTATTGTAACCCGGCAGTCACTGAGAGGGGGGGTGAATCAGTGAGTCCAATTTCGATCCCTAAAAGACTGTCCGATGTCTGGCCAAGAAAAACCTAATATATCTGTCCCTGTTTGCACACAGTCGTATGCACACTCAGCCTCTCATAGACACTTCCAAGTGTGCACACCCATTCCACATTCCACGCACTTCAATATAAAATGCAAACAACAAGCACCCACAACACAGGGTTTTTACGAGGTTCGGCAATTTTCCTACATCCCCAGAGTAGTGCCTGTAAAGGCTTCGTACCTACTCAATACACTACTTTTGACTGCAGCCACAGTCGGGAGCACCCACACCCAATTTTCTCAAGCCGAAGCTGAGATGACACTCGTAGTGCCGATACAATGTGTAGCACCCACTACACGGGAGCACCCACTCCCGGTGCTTAGCACCCACTAAGCACACAATAAATAATACAATTAAATTGGGCTTATATCAATGCCCTACAGTCAAGCTCTGCCTAGCATATGCATCCACAACTAGCTAGCATGCTTACAGTTCATCCACAACTAACCTAGCATGTATACATTCATCCACAACTAACCCTAACATACATACATACATGTAATGTAAAATCCAGGGTTAGAGAATCTCACAACCGATTGCCTGGGATGACTGGAAACTTGTACTGACAAGTTTGGTGCTCACACCTTCTCTCTCCTTGGCTTCTTGCTCTTCAAAGCAAATACATCTTTGCTTTCTTCTCTTCTTCCTTGGCTTTGAGTTAATATACCATTAACACACTTCAACCACCTCTTTTACCTCCTTTAATGGCCTAAGAACATTTATCATCAAGAATGTATGTTCATTCAATGACTAACAAAGAGGGGGAAGCTTCTCCTACCAAAACAGGTAGCATTTCTTCACTCAAACCTCCTATTTCTTGCTTCCATAGTGTAGGACTTGAAAAAACGAAGAAGCTGCAACTTGGGTCACCCAAATCCGACTTAAAATGAGGGAGATATGACATTTTGAAGTTGGAGCAATGAGATAGCCTGAAATGGAATCTTCGTAGGGGTGGTGTAGGCTACACCGGCGGCGCGCGCAACAGGGGCGAAATCTGACTGTAGATCTCATATAAAATATCTTATAATCCAAGCCGTCCGATTAAACCAACGGACAACAGATCCAAACCGTTAGATTTGAATCTCGATGACGTCATCATGACGTAGGCGCTGACATCGTCAGAAGTGTTGTCGATCTATGATTGGTTGCTTTTTCGGATTTTAAGGGAGCTTGTCTCCCACTCACAAAAGTGAAAATGCATATTGACCGTTGGATCGGAATCTTCCATGATGGCTTTAATCAGATTTCATGAGATCATTAAGATCGGAATCCTTTTCATACTTTCTATACACGCGCGAAACACAATAACATACCTTGATATAGTGTAGCGCCAGTGCATCAAGAATTATGCATCTAACCAATCAAATCCCACGCGCAAGCATCTATCTCGTCCATATCACACCAAAATCTCAGCAGCCTTTGGATGGGCATCAAGCCTACGTGGTCAAATCTTGGCCGTCCATTTCACTTCCCTTTACTCCTCTTTATTACAATCAAGCCCCTGCCTCCATATGTTTCAGTGCTTAAAGACCCCTTGCAACTCAGACCTTCAAAATCTTTAAATTACACAAAAGCCCCTCGATTTTCAAAAATAAATTCCGAAAAATCCACCCAACACCGAGAGCAACTGATGGATTTTCGGTTTGGATTTTCGAACCGACTTTACGGAAACACTTATAACTTTTTCATACGATATCCGATCGAGATGAAACGAAGTGCGTTGGAATCATAACTGGATGCTCTACGACTTTTCAAAAGACTCAATCATCTGAATCATCCATGTAAAAAGACCAAAATGCCCCTACACCTTTCCAATGACGTATCTTTCTCATACGGAATCGGAACGCGATGAAATCAGAACCGTTGGAAAGATTGTATTTTTGTCGTATTGTTACATGTAGAACACTTCCTTTAAAAAATTCATCTTCAATGCCGAAACTGCCCTCGACTGCCACAAATATCGTAACTTCTTCATACGGTATCGGAATGTGACGAAATCAAATGCACTGGACTAGGTAAATTACAATCTATCTTTTTCATGAAGAACCGATCTTCCAAAAATGTCATTTCCATTACCGAAAATGCCCCCTAGTATAAATAGGCCAATTTTGCCAGTTTTGACCTAGAAACCCACACCACCTATTAATGATGTATTAAACCACTCCATGCATACCAAGCTGCTCTGTTATCTCATCGGTGACACTGTCATGTCATCATTTTCATCCACGTCACCCAAACTGGCCACGTCATCACCGCCACGTGGTTGAGTTGCCAACAACGACAACCATAAAACAACAATCTCCCCCTTTGGAGTTGTTGGCAACCACCTCATCACTAATACACTCTAAAGCTCCGATGAGTAACTCTCTCCCCCTTTGACAACAAGTACAAAGGGTGGAACCAATGGACTCCCCCTGAGTCCAATATGGGGGGTAGCAACATCAAGCAACTTGCTTCTCCTCTCCCAATGCTACTAGTGCTTTGGAAGAACCACCACTCTTAGCTTCTGTCTGAGGAACTCAAACTGATCTTTGGGAAGCGGTTTAGTGAAGATATCAGCCACCTGCTCTGCTGTGGGAACAAACTCCATCCTTACTTCACCTTCCATCACCTTGTCTCTTAAGAAATGATACCGGATAGCAATGTGCTTCGTTTTAGAATGCATCACCGGGTTCTTGGAGATATTGATAGCACTAGTATTGTCACAATATAGTGGCACTACCTGCTCAACCTCCACACTCAAATCCTTCAACATCTGCTTCATCCATAACACTTGTGTACAACAAGATGTAGCTGCAATGTATTCTGCCTCTGCAGTTGAAAGAGATACTAACTCTTGCTTCTTACTATGCCATACCACCAAGCTGCTCCCCAAATAGAATGCACCACCACTGGTGCTCTTCCTGTCATCTACACATCCGGCCCAATCTGCATCTAAAAAAGTTGACAAACTAAAGCTCTTGACTTTCGGATACCATAACCCAAACTCACTAGTCCCTTTCAGATATCTAAAAATTCTCTTCACTGCCGCCACATGTCTCTTTTGGTCCTGCTTGGAATCTGGCTACCATGCACACAGCTTGTAAGATGTCAGGCCTACTAGCTGTCAGATATAATAGGCTACCAATCATTGACCTATACGGGGTGTGGTCAACTGATGGAGAGTCATCTTCCTTGCTCAACTTACACCCTGTCATCATAGGTGTACTAACTAGCTTGCAATCCTGCATGGTGAATCTCTTTAACATCTCCCTCACATATTTGGACTGAGATATGAAGATACCTTCTTTCTTTTGACTGATCTGCAAACCCAAGAAGAATGATAGTTCACCCAACATGGACATCTCAAACTCATCTTGCATCCTCATTGCAAAATCTTTGCATAACTCATCTTTGTGACCCCCAAAGATGATATCATCTACATACACAACCACCACAAGCTGACTGCTTTCTTCAGTTCTGATGTAGAGATTACTGTCCACTAAGCCTTTCTTGAAACCCAACTTGCACAAGTAAGAGTCCAATCTGGAGTACCATGCCCTTGGAGCTTGTTTCAAACCATACAATGCCTTCTTTAATCTGCACACAAGAGTGGGGTCCTCACTCAGCTGAAACCCATCAGGCTGCTCTATGTAAACCTCCTCTTCCAAGTTTCCATTTAGAAAAGCTGATTTGACATCCATCTGATAGACCTTGAACCCCTTGTACACTGACAAAGCCAAGAACATTCTGATAGCCTCAAGTCTTGCCACTGGAGCAAAAGTTTCCTCAAAATCAATGCCTTCCACTTGAGCATACCCTTTGCATACAAGTCTTGCTTTGTTCCTCAC